>NW_028281092.1:0-300000 GCF_059751285.1 Brachycentrus maculatus
AATGCTGGACGATGTATAACACCTACTCTAGGCAACTAGAAACTGCTGAAATGCGAATGATTATATGGTCAGCTGGAGTGTCATTTAGAGACAAAATAAAGACTTCACGCCTTCATAGAACCCTGGGTGTAATTTCTTTCCCATGTGTTGTAGTATTCCATCCTTATTTTTCCCATAAAGTAGAAATATCACTCTTCTATAACTCCGAATGCTGGATGATGTATAACGCCTATTCTAGGTAACTAAAAACTGCTGAAATGCAGACAGTTTGCTCGAGTGTCCCTTAGAGACAAAATAATGAGTTCACGCCTTCATAGAACCCTGGGTGTAATTCCTTTCCCATATATTGTAGTATTCCATCATTATTTTTCCCACAGAGTAGAAATATCACTCCTCTATAACTCCGAATGCTGGACAATGTATAACATCTACTCTAGGCAACTAGAAACTGCTGAAATACGAATGCTTAGATGGTCAGCTGGAGTGTCCCTTAGAGACAAAATAAAGACTTCACGCCTTCATAGAACCCTGGGTGTAATTTCTTTCCCATGTATTGTAGTATTCTTCAACTATTTTTTCCATATAGTAAAAATATCACTCATCTATGAGTCCGAATGCTGGAAAATGTATAACACCTACTTTAGGCAACTAGAAACTGCTGAAATGCGAATGATTATATGGTCAGCTGGAGTGTCATGTAGAGACAACATAAAGAGTTCAGGCATTCGTGGAAGCCTGGCTGTAACAGGCATCAATAGTAAGGTAGAATATTGGTGTAATAATTTAGACGACGCATCTACCGTTTTTTATATGTAAGAAAAGTATGAGCTAAATGACAGGTTGACATCCCTAGACTGCTCAGACTTCCAGTTGCTCAGTTTCACTTTTAATTTAAATTTTACTTAGTAAATACCACCATTTCTTTGAATCTATTGTAACACGTGTTTCGACGCATTCCGCATCATTTTCAAGCACCGTATGTGAACTAAGTCTAAATTTTAGAGTTGTGTCCTTGAGACGTTGAAGGATGAAAAGGAGGTAGGGCTGTTTTTTTATTATTCTATTCATTCATAGAACACGTATAACATATTTTTTCAAAGTTTAAAAATAAAATACAATGTATAAAAAATTAATATTAAGCCACTTATTACACTTGTTACTGTGCAACAGATCTTTTTAGGTAAAACCTGAAGGTTTTTTCTCCATTTGAAAAACATCAAGTATATTTAAAAAAATAATTAACAATACCTTTTCTTCAAAATACAAAAACAACACTTTCTGCCCTGTAGCGGGTAAATATTTAGTTAAAAATATGCCGCTTTTGCTGGGATATAGTACATTTTCTAGGCAGTCTGTAAACACGCACAACTGAAAATTGTTGATTTTTGATATATGACATTTTTGAAAGGAGTGAGCGATATAAGTAAAAATAATTATTTCTAGAATGTTTTTCGCAGATACTTTGTGGCACATTTTATAAACATTATAAAACAAAACAACTTTGTTTTTAACCACTTTTTTATTGCTACATTTTTTCTGCAACCGGTTTCAACAAGAACCTTGTCATCATTAGGGTTTAACATGTACATGTTAAAAACAAAGTTGTTTTATTTTATAAAGTTTACAAAATAATTATTTGCTAGCCAGCCCTGTTGAAGTATTATGTAAACCAAATTCGAGCCAATTTAGAAATCCCGAAATAAATCTAAAAATATATTGTAATAATTAATTATTTTTAAATAATTATCAAGTTATAACTAGAGCTGCTACTACATCTGTATAGCCACCGGCTTCTGATGAAAACCAGAAGCTACTGGCGCTACTGCTTATTGTCCACGTGGCTGGCACAGAAGAGAAACACTATAACTTAATTAAAGATAATTTAAATTATTATATTCAGAATTTTTTTTTATAAAATAGTCGTGTCACGACATTTTGAGTATGTCCAAATGATTGTTTCCAAATATGGGTTTCTAAAGTAAGAGGTATTTAACATTTTTGACATCTCAACAAAGATGAAGTAGAATATCGAAGTCTGGGTATTTACAGGGCTTACGATCTGTCATATGCTGGTTGAGTGATCACTTTACACACATGTAACATTGCAACCAACAATCAAGCAGAGAAAGCTGATGTACCTACTTCGGACACGTCATGAGAAATTAAAAATATCATCTTCTCCACCTAATCATACAAGGAAAGATTGAGGGGCAAAGAACTCAAGGACGCCGAAGGACATCATGGCTGAAAAACCTACGACAATGGTTTGGCAGAAGCACCAAATCTCTGTTCCGAGCTGCAGCATCAAAATTGAAGATAGCCACGATGATCGCCGATCTTCGTTCCTAGTGGCACAGAAAGAAGAAGAAGAACATTCAAAACATGGTGAATGTTGCACGTGTGTAAAGTGATCGCTTAACCAGCCTATGACAGGTCGTAGGCTACGTAAAATATATCCAGACTTCCATATTCTTCTTCATCTACATATATTCAGATGTCAAAGTGTTCTGAATGAAGGCTAGTGTGATATATATAAAAATGTAGCTAGAGCACTTTACGTAAGACACGTCGATAGATGATGGGGGATATGGAGAAGAATATGGGAGTCTGGGTATTTACAGGGCTTGCGACCTGATTTCAGTAATCACTTTACACACGTGTAACATTTGTTAATTCTGCACATGGTTGACAACCACACTACCTAAATTCTTGGAACTTCTATATGTATATATATATATATATATATATATATATATATAAATGTATTGAAAATTCTAGCCAAAAGCACTATATATATATATATATATATATACATATATATATATATATATATATATATATTGAAAATTCTAGCCAAAAGCACTATATATATATATATATATATATTTATATATATATATATATATATATATATATATATATATATATATATATATATATATATATATATATATATATATATATATATATATATATATATATATATATATATATATATATATATATATATATATATATATATATATATATATATATATATATATATATATATATATATATATATATATATATATATATATATATATATATATATATATATATATATATATATATATATATATATATATATATATATATATATATATATATATATATATATATATATATATATATATATATATATATATATATATATATATATATATATATATATATATATATATATATATATATATATATATATATATATAGTGCTTTTGGCTAGAATTTTCAATCAAGAATTAAAGTAACTTTAAACAACAACAAAAAATAATCCTACTCAAAGTAGGAATAGTCTTACAAACAAACTAAATTATTTTACATACGCCTACTAAATTATTTTACATAAGAAACGCCTAAAAACATGATTTTCAATTACTTTTAATGACATTTTTTTTCTAATTCGGACTCTTCCGACTATCGAATATCTCGGTTTTTCATTCGGCTAATTCCAATAATAGATTGTACGCCGGTTCCCATCCCATTGTGCGGAAGTTCGGACAGTATCCGGATGGTATATGTCAGAGGAGGTTCGGTAATGTCGGATGGATGTTATTTAAGAAGTGGTGTTTAGTTTAGTTACATCTGTTCTGTGTAAAACTGAGCAAATGTCCGAACGCAATGCAAAACAGACGCAAGGCATACTGAGGTATGCCCTAATTGACGCGTCTTAATTGGGGCCAATTTTAACATTGTACAGTGAAACCTCTATATATCTAATTTATTTTTTTACTAAAATGTTAATAAAATTAGTAAATAACCACTCACCGATATTTTTACGTCTACCGGTTTCGAGACGTACCCGTCTCTTCGTCAGGACAATCACTAACACAGCATGCAAACAATACTACCCTTCACCACCATAGCACCATTTACACACTCAAAACTACACAAAATGTCTAACACATGCGATTTTTGGTCGACCCGAAGACCAACATGCACTATAGTTTTCAATACAGACATGCGTTACGAGCCGAGGTTAAACGTGCATGCACGTTTAACCTCGGCTCGTAAATATAATAAATACAAGGCTAAGATTTTAGGTATTCCTCCATAATATATTTAAAAGATAATATGTATTAATAATAATCAGAATTAATCGGGTACATCGGAGGTATTTTGTGAATATCGGAAACAAATTCGCGCGTAAACAGCGCGTGAAGAGTGTACAGAACCGCGACACAATATTCGCATCTCACTCTTGCATACTTGCACTGCGCAAGCGTGAGGAGCTCAAAGCTCAATGTTCTCTGGCTAGCGGCAGTAGCTTTTGGGCTTCCGACAAGAGTGCACCTATGCTTGTTCCGTGAGCGTTGCAACATGTTTTTTTATTATGTAATCAGCAAATAAATCTTAATTATTATATTTTTTACTTCATTTATAATTAATTAAGGGGATTAGCTATGAATGTCCGTATTTTTCCGATTTAAATCGCTTTTTTTGTGTAGTGACTACCCAACACCGGGAAGCGTGTTTTATTTTAGCACCAGAAGGGAAAGGTAACTAGAAAATGTGCGTCATATACACACACTCCTTTTCATCAAGAGATATCAATAAAAGAAAGGTTATTTTAAGTTAATTACTTATTATATATCTTTCTCAAAACTGAAATAACTCCGCCATATTGTTTTTTTTATCCTGTCGCGCTCTGTTTTATCGACGAAATACTTTTAAAATTGAAATATTAAAGGAATATATTTCTTGGAATTTTCCATACATGTTTGGGTATAAAGTTGTATTGATACTCGCATCCTGTCACGTGTATTATTGTTGAGAGCTGATCTGCCGTATGTAGGTACTAGAATTCGTGATCATCTGAAGACTCGGTCTTAAAATTGATCCGAATGGATCCGAAGGACATCTGCGAATGTTCTCATACATCATACTACCGGAACCTCCATACACAGTACTCAATATAAACCAAGGGTGGCCAACCCACGGCCCGCGTAGCAAATCACACATTTTTTTCCTTTAGCGATCACAAAACCACCAAAAGAACATCGTGCGTAGCTCGTATAATACCCCATACATGGGAGTATTTCACTATCCTGGCAATTTCAAGACCCATAATGGCGTCAAGTTGTAAAGAGGTTGGACTAAAGAAGAGAAGAGTAACAGAAGAACTGATAAGTTTTTAAGACAGATGGATAATAGACTTTTTTTCATAGAATTTAAAATAAAACCAACATGCCTGATATGCATTGGTTCTGTGTCTATCTTTAAAAAGTATAACATTAAACGGCATTACGAGGCTAAACATGGAAATGAGTTTAAAAAGTACCCTATAAATATGTTTATATTATATTTTCAAACCCTTATCCGCACCACGATGGTGCATAGAGCACTGCATTAAACAATGACAGTGTTATCTTGATCGTTAACACACGAAGAAAAGGTGATCAGCCCTCCGCTTCAGGTACCAGTCCAGGGTAATATTGAATAAATATAAGAGTGAAAAAATTACTAATATTCATTTGACCCCCCCTGGGAATCGAACACGGGACCTCCAGAACGGTAGCCGAGCGTGCTAACCATTACACTACGGAGGCAGAAAAAAAAATTATATATATATATATATATACATATATATATATATATATATATATATATATATATATATATATATATATATATATATATATATATATACATATGTATGTGTGTGTGTGTATTTATCTTCTTGGCTTTGAATAATAAAATAAATTTTGTTTTACGGCCTGGTAGGAAATCTCATTTCTAAAATCTGGCCCGGCTACTGAAAATGTTGGCCACCCATAGTTGGCCACACATAGAATTGCATGAGATGCAAGAGAAGGTCTGTCAGGAAGCCTAGATGCTACTGTATCAGATCTGGGAATGCGGTGGGACAGCTTTTTTTTATAAAGAGAAATATTTGTGTTTTTTTTTAATTATTTACACAAATAATTCAATTTCATACTTTTTCTATGAGCCTAATCGACTCATTATTAGAAATAGGTATCAAATTGTGGTAGAGTGGGTTCGAACTGAGAAACTCTGACTCAAGAGTCCGCGACACTAACCACGGGACCGCAACCCGACAATTTGATTTGACTTTCAATTATCATAGACTGCTTTAAGTGATCACTTCAACCCTTACCACAACTATTTTTCAAACCCTTATCCGCACCCCAATGGTGCATAGGGCACTGCGTCATATAAACGCTGTGTTATCTTGATCATTTACACATGAAGGAAAGGTGATCAACCCTTCGCTTCAGGTACCAGCCCAGGGTAATATTGAATTAATATTATAGCGAAAAAATCACTTTTATTTATTTGACCCCCCCCCCTTAGAATCGGACCCGGGACCTCTAGAACGGTAGCCGAGCGTGCTGACCATTACACTACGGAGGCAGACATACCTACCATAACTTCTGAAATTCAATTTACCTATTTTTTTGTATTGAATTATTCCTGTCCACACGTGTGTTAGTAATCGTACGAGTAATAAATCATATTTGAAGAATAAATGAGTGGAATAAAAGCCCAATAGGTTGGGTAAATAGTTACAGGTGCTCTCTGTGCGGGGCGCTTCCCACGGGGGCGCTGGGGGGCACAGGGGGGCGCTGGGGGCGGAGCCGCCCGCTCCTGCCTCGATAATCATTTCATGTTTCTAAACATAATACTTCCGCCTACCCTTTCCGTCCTCCTTTCCTCTCTGCCAGGGTGACCATGCCTGAATTAAATTTTGCAATGTATATAAGTAGGTATCCTAATATATTGGAGTGAAATATGGAGTTGGTAAAAGAAGGATGAAATTAGACTAAATACAGTCGAAATGCGATCCGTCAGAAGAATGTGCGACAAAACGATGTGAATAGTGAAATAAGGAAGGAATTCAAAGCTGAGATAAGATTATTTCTAATCATAATTCTGTAGATCTAGAAAATTCAAAGGAAATAAATGTACAGTAAAATCATAAAGTATTAGTTTATTTATATATATATATATATATATATATATATATATATATATATATATATATATTTATAAAATAGGTACCTAATAACAGATTTTATTAAATACATGTAGTGCCGACCATCACAATTGTGACAGTCGGTAAGGCAGATCTCGCAAATCTACCACCAGACGTCGCGCATGCGTCGCACTGGGAAAAACAAGAGACGTTAGGTGAAAAAATATTGTGTTTGGTGAACGTGTCATATTATATGTGAATTATAAAAGATTATTATAGAATTAACTTTTGTTGTCGTTTTATAACGTGGTAATATTTTTCTTTGTTAATTAGTGGGTATGAAATAATAAAATAAACAATGTGTTGCTTTGTTATTAAAGAATTAAATTTCTTGTCTCTAAACTTTGGACACCCTATGAGGTATTCAATAGGTACCCCTCCGTATTATCATTGTTCCTCGCACGTGCTATTTCCCACCGTTTCAGAACCACAAGCTATCAATCTCAACAAAATTTGCGTGCCCAAGGTTAAAATATTTGGAACCGTACAAATTTAATTAATTCCACTACGAAACTCATATTAGGCCCTGATTTTTTGGTGTTTTTATCAATTAATATGTTCATGGGGGTAATTTCCGGTTTTATTAGAATTAACACGGTAATTCGATTTCGAAATATCTTCTCGCTTGTCTCTTGTCGATGTTGCGAAATCCAATCGCATTAACAATATAATTTTTAATGTAATTAAAATGTAACTTTGTTTTAAAATCACTATAAATATTTTATTATAAGTTAATTATAATGTCTACCGATTTCGAAGCTAACCGCTTCACTGAAGTCAGTCTTGATAATGAAGCGATGAATGATAGCTTCGCAACCGGTAGACATTATTTATTTATTAAAGGGATTATGCCTTTAACATAATACATATATACAGCATCTAATATAGAAATACACTAATATATAATATATAAATAATATATATATATATATATATATATATATATATATATATATATATATATATATATATATATATATATATATATATATGTGGTGATGAAAGCAAAACCCTTATCCGCACCCAATGGTGCATAGGGCACTGCGTCATATAAACGCAGCGTTATCTTGATCATTTACACATGAAGGAAAGGTGATCAGCCCTCCGCTTCAGGTACCAGTCCAGGGTAATATTGAATAAATATGACAGTGAAAAAATCACTTATATTTATTTTACCCCCCTTGGGAATCGAACCCGGGACCTCCAGAACGGTAGCCGAGCGTACTGACCATTACACTACGGAGGCGGACGAAACAAAAAGTCTTAAACATAAAATAATAATAAAATAACAACCGCTTCTTTCTTGATAAGGAGCTTGATTTCTCGCTTATCAGTCTTGATAAAGAAGCAGTTAGCTTCGAAACCGGTAGACATTATAATTCAATTATAGTAAAATATTTATGGTGATTTTAAAACAATGTTACGTTTTAACTATAAAATGGAAAATCACAAAGTTAGTTCAAATATAAATTATATTATTTTTAATGTGTTAACATACTTTTTTTTATATATTACTCACATATTATATATTTATATTAAATAAAAAATGACGTGCGTTTCAGTGTATTCAATATAATTGTCAAACATCTGAGAAAATGTGGGAACTTGCATTTTACAGTTGTATTCTATTATAAGTGAGTTGTTTCTTGAGACTTGGGAAGATGAGAGAAGTAAAGATGCTGTTTCTTATTATTTTTCAATGAAAATAGTGATTATAGAGGGAAAACTTTAAGCTGTAGCTTTTATGTAAGTTTTCATGAATATTTGATGATATGTTTAATACATTAAATAATATTTATTAATTAACACATCGCTCACTCTTTTCAACAACGTCATATATCAAAAATTGTCAATTTACAGTTATGTATGTTTTCGAAATGCCTAGAAAATGTACTATATCCCAGCAAAAGCGGCATATTTTTAACTTAATATTTCCCCGCTACAGGGCAGAAAGTGTTGTTTTTGCATTTTGAAGAACAGGCATTGTTTAATATATTTTTTAAATGTACTAAATATTTTTCAAATGAAGAAAAAACATTCAGGTTTTACCAAAAAAGATCTGTTGCACAGTAAAAAGTTCAAGTGGCTTGATATTTATTTTTAATATATTTTATTATATTATTTAAGTTTAAAAACGATCTCCTGAAAAATGAAGTTTTTTGATACATGACGTTGTTGAAAGGAGTGAGGGATATGTAGATTTAAAAAGCATAAGTTAAATATAAAAAGAAAACGATTACCCTAGATTTGTTTCAGTACAAAAAATGACACGTGGCGCTATTGTATGTTATTTTTTTTTTAAAAGGCATACAATATATATTTTTACTTCCGCAATAAAAGATAACACACATAAAAAGATAACATACATAGAATTGGCGTAGGGGGATATTTTGTGATTTAAAAAAGTCCCCTTACTCTAAGATGTTCCCTTACCAAGAAAAGAAGTTTATGGAATTAATGTAAAGGAAATACATGTTTACGTTTAAAAAAAAAACATTTTTGATCTCATTGTTACATTTTATTTATACACAAAAAATGCGAAAAGTCTACATCCTTCTTAGAACATATTTCTTTTAAATATATAAAAACAGATAATTTCATCATCATAATACACGAGGACAAAATAAAATACACGTGGAGCCGATAAACACAACTAATTTTGGAACAAGGTCCTTGCAATATATTGCCTGTACCCAAATCAACCAGCTGCCTGACGTGTATACAATAGAACAAAGTCAGGGATGCAAAATTTTTTATTTTTTTTTCTGAAAAAATACTTACTGAAGTATTAGATACTGAAGATATTTATGTTAGTGATTAGTATTATTTTTTCATGTGTTTCCTTTAAACATGCTTCTTACCTTATGTTTTTTTTTTTAAATATAAACTTATGCCTATTTACCATACCCGTTTATTGTTTTATATTTTACATTTTGCCCTGTGTTGGTTTTATAATTTTTTTTATTGTTTTTAACTTATTTTTTGTGTTTCAGTCTTGTTAATTTTTTACTATTGTTGTAACTATGTATTTCAATATTTTTAATCATTTTTCTGTATTCTACTGTTTGCTGTAAAGTATCTTATTTATATTGTATTAAAAAAAATTGTTATTTTTGTTGGTTCCTTTATTAACCTTAATCCTAAAATAAGTCATGGAAATTACTCATCGGGAATATTATACAGGTTTTTTTTTATGTAATAACTCTCCAATGTATTTATTTCTATTCTGTATATGAAGTTTAAATAAATATATTAATTAAAAAATTATAAAAAGGGTAGGTACTTGTCTAATAGTTTTCAAAAAATACAGATAAGTACCACAAAACATAATTCGAAATGAGAACAACGCGCCGCTGGTGTTCAGCGACAGAAACTGGAAGCTTCAACTGTCAAAGTGACAGTTCGCAGATATGCAGGACCCGTTTTAATAACGGTAATTAGGATATAATTAGGATGTGCTAAACGGTACGGAAAAAGGTTAAAAATATACGGAAAACAGATGTTGAAACTCTTTAAATAAGCCAGAACATTTTTTTTATATCCTGAATGATTTGTTTGTTATATTTATTTAATAAATGTACCTATGTATGTACAAACGGAGTTTTTTTATATTAAAAAGAAAATGGCGTGTATTCGTTTTCTTGTAGGTATTATGTAATTATTGACTATACAGTAACACCTTGATATAACGGACTAATTGAGATGAGGGGGTGTCCGTTTAAGCCGAGATTCCGTTATATAAAAACAATTGTAAAATAAATAAAAAAAACTGTTGTTTAAAAATATGAATACTATATTTAGATATAAATAATAATAATAATAATTAAACCCTTATCCACGCCCCAGTGGTGCATAGGGCACTGCTTCATATTAACGCAGTGTTATCTTGATCGTTTACACATGAAGGAAAGGTGATCAGCCCTCCGCTTCAGATACCAGTCCAAGGTTATATTGAATAAATATTACAGTGAAAAAATCACTTATATTTATTTGACCCCCCCCTGGGAATCGAACCCGGGACCTCCAGAATGGTAGCCGAGCGTGCTGACCATTACACTACGGAGGCGGATAAAATAAATAAACAATAAAAAACAAAAACAAAATTTTATTTACTGTCTTCAGACAATTATCATGAAGTAACGTTGCTGTTTATATCGACGCGCTTGCCTTCGGTAATTTTTTATTTTTCTCACGAGTTTAATCAATATATCTTGGAAGTTTCAAAAATTTGAGTAGTGTGGTTGTCAATAATGGCTAGAATTGCTCAATGTTACACATGTGTAAAGTAATCACTTAACCAAGCCCACGACAGTCTTACGACCTACAAATGTCCAGACTTCCATATTCTTCTTCGTCTATATTGAGATGTCAAAAAATTGCGTCCTGTTTCAGGTCTAAGTGGAAGAATCCAAGCGCCGATTCTACCAGGGTAACATGTATCAGAATTGGTGAATGTTACTCGTGTGTAAAGTGATAACTTAACCAAGCCTATGGACAGTCATAAGCTCTGTAAATGCCTAGACATACATATTCTTCTTCGTCTATGTTGAGATATCAAAAAAATACATCCTGTTTCCGGTCTAAGCGGTGGAGTCAAGCGCCGATCTACCAGGGCAACATGTAGCAGAATCGGTAACTAAAGGTCGGCTCGCACCTGCGACAGGCGCGAACAGGTGTTCCTATGTAATACGGCCGCTATCTTCTATCGCAAGTGTGCAGGAGCCATATGGCGCGCGCTAGGCGGGCTTTATCGCAAATTTGGCAACGATAAAGAGGTACTTCGGATAGATAACTACCTTTTTTGGAGATTTAATCGCGAAAAGCGTACATTTGTACACTTTTTTACGCACAACTTTTGCTCCTTATCCCATATTAAAAACTGACCCATAAAAAAGGGAGAACATACCGCTCACTCCTTTCAAGAACGTCATAAATCAAAAATCGTCAATTTTCAGTTGTGCATGTTTTCGGAATTCCCAGAAAATGTACTATATCCCAGCAAAAGAGACATATTTTTAACTTAATATTTACCCGCTACAGGGCAGAAAGTGTTGTTTTTGCATTTTCAATAAAAAGTATTGTTTAATTATTTTTTTAAATATACTAAATATTTTTCAAATGGAGAAAAAAACCTTCAGGTTTTCTGTTGCACAGTAAAAAGTTCAGTAAATGGCTCGATATATTTTTTTAATACATTGTATTATATGTTTAAACTTTAAAAACGTTCTCCTATAAAATCAAGTTTTTTGATTTATGACGTTCTTGAAAGGAGTGAGCAATATATCCAATGTGATACAAAGTACAGGCGGACATCATCTTTCGCACATTCGACTTTAGCGAAATTCGCTATTTCGCACATTTAAACAAAAATGTGTTTTGTCAATAATGCTAAAATATTTTGTTTCCGTGCATTTGTTACCCTTTCACACTATGAAATGCGTATGAACCGGGTCCGTACTGTGAAAAGTGTTATGTGCGTACTGAATTATAATATATGGAACTCAATAAACAATATTGGAGACGCATGGGTTGAAATAAAAGAGTCAATAATGAAAGCTTCATGGTAACAACTATGGCCACAAATGATGGGCGATTTCATAAATTCTGATGAAACTCCAGAAACCATCACACTTGAAATAGTTCACCTAATGAACGAAGTAAACCTGGATGTTAACAGTGAACGTGTCAATGAGACGATTGAATCTCATTCTGAACCCTTGACTAATGAATTTCTAATAGACCGACAAGATAATGAAAAATATATACAAATTGAAAGTAAAGAAGAAGAACCTGAAGAAAGCATCAACATCTTCACACATCAAAACACGTATTGCAAAATAAAGTTCTAATGTTGATCTAACCTGCCCTTTGTTCCGGAAAACTATATTTAATTGTTTATTTTAGTCGGTGAGTCCCTCTTCATGATAATTATCAGATGCATCGTCATATTTGAAGGATGCAAGAGAAAATGAGCCATATATATATATATATATATATATATATATATATATATATATATATATATATATATATATATATATATATATATATATATATATATATATATATATATATATATATATATATATATATATATATATATATATATATATATATATATATATATATATATATATTTATATATATGTATATTTTATATTTGTTATAGTTAGCCATATAAAATTAAAATGTGTCACATTATGATAATTCTAAAGAATAAAAAAACTGTATAAATTAAATTAAATTATATGCAGTCTGGGTGATTCGTTTTATTATAGCCATTGTGTACATGTATATTGTGTTATTGTGTACATGTACCTATATTTATACACACACACACATATCGACCCGGATAATCTTATTTTCTACTATGATAAGGGATTTTAATTCAAACGTCCCTCTCTCGTTTTTTTTAAGCTGAAATACCCCCCTAGCCCCTTGGCTATGCTGTTTATTCAATATTAGGTTATGTTTCGGTTCACAACTACCATTCATCGCCCGGGGTTTATCTACCCTGGGAAGACGACAGGTGTCTCCCAGAGTACTAAAATACACACACTACGAATACGTCTAAACAGTGCAATAATTCTGGAATAAAATACTCGCAAATAAAGCTGCCTTGATAAGAAAACACCCCTCGTTCCCCCCATTCATTCATATTGGATTTTTGTTTTTTTTTTATAGGTATTAAAAATACTTGAATTGTGAAGTAATATATCGCTCACTCCTTTCAAGAACGTCATAAATAAATAAAAAACTTGATTTTTCAGGAGGACGTTTTTAAAATTTAAAAATATAACACAATATATTACAAATAAATATCAAGACACTTATTGAACTTTTTACAGTGCAACAGATCTTTTTAGGTAAAACCTGAAGGTTTTGTCTCCATTTGAAAAATATTTTGTATATTTAAAAAAATAATTAAACATAACCTTTTCTTCAAAATGCAAAAACAACATTTTCTGCCCTGTAGCGGGTAAATATTAAGTTAAAAATATGCCTCTTTTGCTGGGATATAGTACATTTTCTAGGCATTCTGAAAACATGCATAACTGAAAATTGACGATTTTTGATTTATGACGTTCTTGAAAGGAGTGAGCGATATCCAAAATTACACTAGGTTTATTTGGTTGAATTTTACATTTATTTATGTATATGTAAATACAAATTAACATAGACATAAATAAATGTAGAATTCAACAAAAGAAATCTTGTTTAATTATGGATATATTACCCAACAATTCAATATGGAATTCTACCAACTGTCTGCAGTTACAATAAATAAATATAATAAATTATATAGTATAATAAATAAATGTTTTCCGCAGATACTTTGTGGCACATTTTATAAACTTCATTAATTAACTTTGTTTTCACCACTATTTTTTAGTAATACAATTTTACCTACCGGTTTTGACAAGAACCTTGTCGTCATCAGGGTTTATTTTAATTCAAAAACATTAAATACTCTCACCAAAAACTTCCACACACTCCGTAAATAGGATTTTTATTTTATTTTAATTAAGAAAGAAAAAAAAAACGCTACAAAATAATTAATAAAAATAAATTATATTTCCAATATAATCAATACATAATAAGTGTAAGTCCATCTCCAAGCACAAGAGCTTAGTCTCTTTACTTGGGGAGAACTGGGTTATTAATTTTAACATTGTAAAAGTAGGAATTGTATCGGGTTGTGGTCCCGTGGTTAGTGTCGCGGACTCTTAAGGCAAAGTTTCTCGGTTCGAACCCACTCTCCTAAAATTTTAATTTTTTTTTTACATATTTTATCATAATAATCAACATAGTTACATATTTTTATTATTATTATTATTATTATTTTTACGTGCTACCTTACTAAGAGAGCAGATTGCTCGTGTTTAGAGAGGGAGTTCGCTCACAGGGTTTGTACATATAAATAAGAAATAATAAATGGTAATCAAACGGGAGTTTGCCTTATATGTTTTTGTAAATCATTTTTGAAAGATTTTGAATTGATTATATTTTTTATTCTTGCAGGTAGTTTATTAAAATGTTTTATTCCTATAAAAGAATAGTGGTTTTGAGCTGCACTAGTATTATATTTTGGGGTCTTTAAGTTATTTTGTGATCTTGTATTTCTAAAATTATGTGTCAATAATGTTTCCCTTTCTTTAAATATTTGTAAAATTGATGCTCTTTTAAAAATCGATTCTACAGTAGGTGCGCTAAATTCTTGGAAAATCATGTTTGATGGATAGATACTAGGCTTTTTTAAGATAATTTGATACCTATTTCTAATAATGAGCCGCTTAGGCTCACAGAAATAGTATGAAATTGAAATATTTGTGTAAATAAACACAAATATTTCTCTTTTTCTTTTAAAAAATGTATTATTTAATTATTTTTTAAACTTTTTGAAACATATTAAATAATAACAAACAAAAAAAAAAACAAATAAAAATTTTATGATTACCATATATTTTACCTACGAACTTTTCAGCCCAACTGCTAACAGTTCATCTAAATGAAGAAGAATATGGAATATTATTTTGTGACATCTCATCAAATATGAAGAAGAATATGGAATTCTGGGCATTTACGGGGCTGACGACCGTCATAGGCTGGTTTAAGTGATCACTTCTATTCTACATTCTCCTTCATCTTTGATGAGATGTCAAAAAAAGTATATGAATAATAACTCCTGTGATTGGAGATAATCCAGATTTGTGAACAAGTGATCAAGATGATCTTTCGAAAAAGACTAAAAACACATTTGTTTGCTAAATCATTTCCACCATAATATTTTCCCCAATTCATTCACAGCGAAGCGCCCTTGAGGTATTATTTTACGAAAATGGCGCTATATAAGTTATCTAAATTTATTATTATTATTACAACGTTCTTGTTTGGCACACAACAATGAATTAAGCTATATTGACTTCACAAACACTAAACTATCTGCACTGAAAAATATGGTAAAGACACATCCATTGACTTAACTTCTTTCTTAAATAATATCTTCTACTCCCTATTCCAATTCCTTGCCCTCTACTGCATAAAAAAGTAATAATAGTTTAATTTAATAGATTTATATTATCCACTGACACTACGTGATGGAATTGCATTTTTAATTTATTATTAGATTAAAACCAATATTTTTAGCTTTTCCACTTTTTTATGAGAAAAAAGTGGAAAAGCTAAAAATATTGGTTTTAATCTAATAATAAATTATAGTTTAATTTAAAAAAATGTATTTAATATATTATATTTAATTTTCGAGTTTTGTTACTGTTAACGCTCATTCTGCGAAAATCTGTAATTGGAGCTTTTTTAAATAATTAAGATATATATTTATGTGTTTATGTATTAATTTTAAATCAAACACAGATTTTTCAGTCTACTAAGTTGTATTTTATTAACAAAAACACATAAAAAATTATATTGTGATAATTGTTTCGAATTGTTAGGGCATTATCAAACGAATGTTGATCAAACGAATGTTGATAATGCCGTAACAAGGCGAAACAATTGTCACAATATATTTTTTTATGTGTTTTTGTTAATAAAATAAAACTTAGTAGTCTCAAAAATTTGTGTTTGATTAAAATTAATACATAAATTAAAATGGAGTTCTACAGGATCTATAAAACCTGCGTATGACCGATCCTGACATACGGCACGGAGCCGACACCGCGAGAACAAAAAGCCTTCTTAGGACATCCGAAATGAAGACTCTACGACCCATTGCAGGCCTAACACTTCGCGACAGAGTAAGAAACTCAGAAATAAGAAAAATCTGCGATGTTGAAGATGTTGTGCGATGGGGAAGAGAAAGAAGACGTTTCTGGAGAGATCATGTGAGAGGAGCGAGTTCGGATCGAGTGGTGAGGGTGGCAGCGGACAGCAGCATAGGCGGGATCAGACCCCAGGAAGACCACCTAAACGATGGAAGAATAGCTGGTCTTCCACCTCCCAGGAGCGACCCGAGAATGACAGGACCTAGTCCTAAAAGAAGAAGAAGAAGAAGAAGAGGAGTTCTACAAATTAAACGCCAAATCAATAAATATTCGTATGTTATTGTTCTCTGTTGGTTTTCGAAATAAATAAATAAATAAATAAGTATTTGAACTCAAAATGTTGTAAGAATATGGAAGTCTGATATTTACCGGGTTCACGATCTGACCTGTGTGATAATGCTCTAAGTACACACGTATCCAGCGCGTCAACTTACAATTTTCATCAAGAATTTCAGACATACGTTCGTACAAAGTTTCCTCGCAAATGGATGCGAGGAAAATCCGAATAAAACGGGTCCAAATTGAAATACGCAGACGGCGTCAGATGCTGCAACCCTTTCGGGATGAAATCTGTTACATGCCGTCACGGGGACCAGGTGCTCGGGCCTTATTCTCCCAGCCCCGGCCTCCACCCACCCCACCCACTCCACCCGGCCCACCCACTCCACCCAGAACACCTACCCTGACACCCGAGCCAAGCCGGTGGTCCGCACGAAAGGCGTAGGTATCGAAACGTCTGTAGTTGTTGTTTTCAATTTCTATTTTTTGGCTTATTGCCGCAATTCGCGAGTTTGTGAGTTTTACGTTTCGAATATTACTGAGACGTCATTTTGTTTTCACAATTTTAATATTGCTATGACGTCATTAAGACGTCATTTTTTTACATTTATTTTTTACATGCATATACTGTATACATTCATTAAAAAATTTATAAACACAATTAACACCCACCAAGCCACCTTGTGTGTCATGTCGGTAGAATTCTTTTTACATACGTTTTTGTATTTTTTTATCTATTTAAAAAAAAAAATGTATTTATGAATATTGTTCGCCCCCGTAGTGTAATGGTTAGCACGCTTGACTACCGTTTTGGAGGTCCCGGGTTCTATTCCCAAGGGGGGTAAAATAAATATAAGTGATTTTTCACTGTCATATTTATTCACTATTACCCTGGACTGGTACCTGGAGCGGAGGGTTGATCACCTTTCCTTCATGTGTAAACGATCAAGATAACACTACGTTTATACGATGCAGTGCCCTATGCACCATTGGGGAGCGGATAAGGGTTCGAATAATTAAATAAATGAATATATATACATATATATATATATATATCTATATATATATATATATATATATATATATATATATATATATATATATATATATATATATACATATATATATATTTAAGTATATACATATGTAGATATTTCTGGTATCGGATGTTGACCAAAGGCCACAGAACTATTTATATCAATTTAAAACAAATAACAATGGCATGGTTACCCCGAACCATGGCATACTGTATACTGTATACCTCAACCAACCTGAGATTGTAAGTAATGGCGTGTTTACATCTGGCGAGACGGGAAGCAGAAGAACTGTCAAGTGTAAACACATACTCGCACGTAACTTACATCTGGTAGTTGCCAAAAAAAAGTATTGTATACCGTGACTAAAAATATAGAAAACCTATTCTGGGGCATTTCAATCACTGATGATGATAACATTACGGCTGTCCAAACTCAAAACACAGTAAGGGACATTTTTTTTTGTAGAAGGTTTTTTGCATTTTTGGACTAAGTAGATTCTACTTCCAAAAATGCAAAAAAACGTACTACAAAAAAAATGTCCCCTACTGTGTTTTGAGTTTGGACAGCCGATTACATTATTCCATTCTTGTTGTGCTAACCTTTTTCAGAACCCAATGATGCACCATTGAAACCACAAAAGTCCATCTTATCGTCTGTTCCTCGGTTACTTTACCTCTTGCCCCTCAACTCCTAACCTGATCCTAATCCCCTTGCCTTCTATGTTTATCAGATTTATAGTTTTATACATATATGTACTTAATTCACAACATTTTTAGTGTGTCCAAAAACTTGTTAACAAATCTGGATTACAACACCACTTGAGAGTTATTTCACATTTTTAAAATCTCAATAAGAGTGAAAAATAATATGGAAGCTTATGACCTGTCATAGGCTGGTTAAGTGATCACTTTACATACGCGTAACATTCACCATTCTACCCATGGACAACCACGCTACTAAATCTTTTGTAAGTCATTCTTGTATGATCCATCTCAGCCATCTATAATTTGATTTAGAAAGTTCTTATTCATCAGAAACCCTTTTCTCTAATCACTATGCTAATTTTGATAAGATCACATTACAAGAACACAAAATATCGATATATTATTTATTGATTCGGCATCAACTTTGTGGTATGACATGTTAATTTTTTTTTTCAAATTAAACACATGAATATACCACTTAATGAGTTTTTTTATATACCTATACGACTAGTTACAAAAACTTACAGATGTTTTCATCATCTGGTAAAATTTTTAATTAATTATTATTTGTAAGTTTCTGAAGAGTCAGCTGAAGCGGAGGGCTGATCACCTTTCCTTCATGCGTAAACGATCAAGATAACACTGCGTTTATATGAGGCAGTGCCCTATGCACCATTGGGTGCGGATAAGGGTTTTATTATTATTAAGTCTCTGAAATTAGTCGTGTATAAATAAAACTCATTAAATGGTACATTCAAGTGTTTATTTTAAAAATATAAAAAAATAACAAAATATCGTCGTTAAGAAATTAATTGAATGATGAAAATGTACCTCGTTCTAGGAGATTGATCGTCCAAGAAACAGTGCATTGATCTAACGCATTGCCTTTTGTACCAGTGGGTTCGTGAAACATTTCACTCTACTATGTACCTAACTAAGAATCAAATCCTTCAGATCAAAAACCTAAGTTGCGAATCAAAATTCTTTGGAAAAAAACCAATGCCATATCTTTTATTACAGCATCAATATTCCCCTTTAGGGGATTCATTTCGAAACGAGACAAATCTGTGGTAGGTACCCCACGCCATCCGTGTCCGAAATCCATAGATAATAATGGCAGCAATAACCATAGAGCATAGAGCATAGATATAATGCAATAACAAGAGACCGGAGGCCCCGCCCCCCGACAAATGGCGCGCAGGATCTGTCACCATCTGTCCAATTTCAGAAATAGAACGCACGTGCGACGCGTTTCCGTTTCCTTATTAGAATTCTTTTTGAATTTAATTCCGTCCGGAGCATCTGCGGTGAGAGGGGGATGTAGATACCCCTAGAGCTCTTACCCCTTTCATTAGGCGTAAACGTTTTAGGGCGTTTTAAGGTATTTCCAATAGGATAATAGGTTCCTTTTTTACAAATTGTTTTAAATATGAGGCAACGAATATTATTAACTAACTAACTAACCATCACGCCGCTTCTCCGCAGGGGTAGGCAGAGAAATCGAACGCCACACCACTCTGTATTCGCAAACATTCTTCGCCCTTTTCCACATTCATGCATCTCCTCATACATACCCGACGATTATTACGACTCCTGACCAAGCCGCTTTCAAATATTTGAAATACCTGGTTGTGCCAAGTTTTCCTCGGTCTTCCGCTGCTTCTTTTTCGATACTATATTTGCCTTATAAATTTGTTTAACCGTTCTTTCCTCACTCATACGTTCCACATGTCTAAACCATCTCAACACACTTTTCTTAATTTTTTGATAATGCTTATCTCAGCCTTGCATTCTTTCCTTATTTCATCATTCCAACATCTATCAAATATCGTTTTGCCACACATTCGTCTGAGGGATTGCATTTCGCATTTTATACAAAGCATAAATCTTTTATCTCTCACGGTACTTTATAATACTCTTCATAACCCCACTGCACCTAAATATCTTGTTGAAATTTTTATCTACCTCTCAGATCATGGTCTGTCACTTCGTTCTTCCCAAGAAAGAACACTTTCCATTCCTCGCCATAACACATCATTCTTCAGTATTTCCTTCTCTGTCCAAGCGGCCAGACTACGGAATGAATCACCTCTCCTTGTAAACAAATGCACCGTCTCTAATAACTTTCAAGAAACGTCTGAGACATTACTATTTGTCATTAGAATCCTAACTGTCCATCAAACCTCCTCCCTTAGTTTTTCTCTCTAACTCCTTCTCTAAACTCCCTTTTTTTCCTTTGCCTTCCTTATTATTATCAATTTGTAATTTAGGTTTTTTTTAATGTTCAAGTACTATCTACCCTCTGATTGCAAACAGCTATATATGGTATCAAACGTTTTGACCAATATCACTCGTCTGTTTTAGGTTGGTTGGAAGATATTACTTTTTAGCAATAAGCCCACCAATGTACTTATTTATTTTCTGTACATGAAGTTTAAATAAATAAAATATTTAAACATTAATCATATAAAACAACAAAAAGAAACGCGGTTTTATAATGATTATACAGTTTTTCACTTCACTATATCGGGTTTTGTCCGTCTCCATAGTGTAATGGTCAGCACCCTCGGCTACCGTTCTGGAGGTCCCGGGTTCGATTCCCAGGGGGGTCAAATAAATATAAGTGATTTTTTCACTGTAATATTTATTCAATACTACCCTGGACTGGTACCTGAAACGGAGGGCTGATCACCTTTCCTTCGTGTGTAAACGATCGAGATAACACTGCGTTTATATGAAGCAGTGCCCTATGCACCATTGGGGTGCGGATAAGGGTTTTATTATTATTATGTCGGGTTGTGGTCCCGTGGTTAGTGTCGCGGACTCTAAAGACAGGACGAGCTGACAGTTAAACTACGGAGGCGGACAAAATTTGACATGGATTTTACTCTACGGAAACAACTCAATGAACAAACCCAGTTTAGCGAACAATGATTTGGACAGAATATTCATCATCATCATCATCATCAGCCTGTGTCCATCCACTGTTGAACGTAGGCCTCCCGCATGAGTCTCCATCCTCTTGGATCCTCCGCCTTCCGCATCCAGGTCACTCCCGCTATTCTTCTTATATCGTCAGTCCATCCTGTAGGGGATCGGCCGATGCTTCGTTTGCCAGTTCTTGGGCGCCATTTCCAGAATATTATGGATCCAAAAATGTTTCGACTAGTTTTCTGATTGAACATTCACCCTTTCGCAGTTTTCCTACCCTCCACGTTGATTTGGTAGAAATTCGCAGTGCGTGGAGTTGTATGGCATCAGGAGAAGGTATAATTTTTATTGTGTAATAAAGTCGGAGCAAGCGCCATGTGGGAAATTTAGAAATACTCACAACAGCCGCGTACATCTGTTCTCCGACTGAAATAGACACACACGTGTTATCATATTGCTTTGTGTGGGATACGATAGTACTGCGCTATAGAGTTCCGATTTACAATAACCATTATTCATGTATTCTTCGTCAAGTCCTAGTATTCGTTAAGGGGATATTCGCTAACACAGAATTCACTCCACCGTAGACCACTGCATAGGTCACATGTCTGTTCACGCCCTATTTAAAAAAATATGTTTATGCATATTTTTTGTTGGCTTTTTAGAATGTATATAATTTGTTGTAAAAATATTTTTCTTTTTCTTCGTCTTCTACAAATCCCTTATCCGACCCCAATGGTGCATAGGGCACTGCATCATATAGACGCAGTGTTATCTTGATCGTTAAACACATGAAGGAAAGGTGATCAGCCCTCCGCTTCAGGTCCAGGGTAATATTGTATAAATATTAGACTGAAAAAATCACTTATTTATTTGACCTAGGAACCGAACCCGGGACCTCCAGAACGGTAGCCGAGCGTGCTGACCATTATACTAGGGAGGCGGAGGTAACCTTTTTTCAACTCCTCACCTTTCAATAACCTTTTCTTTTCAAAACCATATAATTACTTAAAGAAAAACTTAGTTTTTCAATACAAAAACGGTGTTTTGAAAAATCAATTACGCAAAATGTTACCTGAGAAAATCAAGTTACAAGACTTCAAAACTTAACGAATACCGGGCTTTAAAATTTCATTTTCAAAACACTCATTTTTCATAGCTCCAAAACTGTTCAACTTATTCCACAAAGACTATTTGTTAGATGTTAATTCCCTAAGTTCGTGTACATTTAAAAATTTGCTTAGATTATTTATAGAAGAGACAGATTTAAGCTCCTTTTTCATTTAGCACATGAATCGCTAGCTTTTTACTTTTTTACTTTGTCATCTTTTTTATGTTTTTTAAGTTTTAATTTTTTTTTTTAAAAAAATTGCTTACTGAGAGTCAATTATTTTTTTTTATTTTTTTTTTTATTAAGTTTTTTGTATTTTGTATTAACTAATTATACTTAGAAACCTATACCCTTATACCCTGTACTATGACTATTTATTTTGTATACCCACACACAGGCCATGCCTTTGTGGGATCTTTTTTTGTATTCATTTTTATTTTTTATTTATATTTTTTGTTTTTGAATTTATGTAATGCAAAAAAATTTCAAATAAAGAAAAAAAAAAGAAAAAAAAAGAGTTGTATTTTTAATTGTTCCGGCATTAACTTTGTGATTTGACTGTTGATTATTTTTTTAATTAAACACTTGTATAACCTCTATATACTTATGTATACCTAAATATTTTTTTGCCCGTTTGTTTTACTTTTCGCCCGTAGATGAAAACGTCTGTAGTTTTCGAGACTAGTCGTGTGTAATTAAATAAAACTCATAAAGTGGTATTATACAAGGGTTTAATTTCAAATAAAAAGAGTTGTCTAGCGAGTGTTTTTGCCTAGGATTTTGTATTACTACTATGTACTACTACTACTACTAGATACTATCATCACGCCGTTTCTCCACCCCTTCGGAGAAATTATGAAAAATGATACGACATACGATATTCTCATTTATCCAATAGATCTAGTCTAATGTGCAAAGGCAAATAGCCGCAAGTTAAAAACAGTAGTTTTGAGATTAACTAGTTTATAGCTAACTTAAAATGACGCTTTTTGCCAATACGTGTATCAAATAAATACAATTTTGCCGCTATTTGTATAGTGAATAAAGGTAAGAGCTAGAGAAAAATCTGTGATTGTATATGATAGAGGCCAGTCATGAGAATGATTTGAGCCGTGATATGCCAAACAGTCGCAACTTGAGTTACGGCTAGTTGCCTTTACACATAAGTGGTACTCTGTTGCATGTGATCATTTCTGTATATGGATTGAATTGAATGGCAGATAAATTATGAAAAATAATACGACATATGATATTTTCATTTATACAACAGATCTAATCTAATGTGCAAAGGCAAATAGCCGCAAGTTAAAAACAGTAGTTTTGAGATTTATAGTCAACTTAAAATTATGCTTTTTGCCAACACATATATCAAATTAATACAATTTAGCGCTATTCGGAAATAGCGCTAAATTGTATTAATTGATTATATTTGATAGAGGATATATTCTCAATATTATTAATATTTAAAGCATTCAATTTGTGGTTAGTCATTTATACTTATTTATTATTTTACAAAAATGTTAATAATATTAGTATATAACCACTCACCGAGATTTTTATGTCTATCGGTTTCGAGACGTACCCGCCTCTTCGTCAGGACAATCACTACCACAGCATGCAAACAATATTCCCCACGAGATGAAAATACCATGCAAACAATACTACCCTGATAGAGGCTAGTTATAAGAATGTTTTGAGCCGTGTTACGCCAAACAGCCGCGACTTGAGTTACGGCTAGTTGCCTTAACACATTAGTAGCTTATTATTTAAAAGGAATATATCTATCTGGCAATATTTTTTTCCAATTAAGGGTTCCGTGAACGCGCATATGAAACTATGGGGTTTGGTACCACCAACACGGTTAAGGACTAAGAATTACAGGCTCCAATGTGCCAGTTTAGCTTCATAACGGTGTTGAATCTCCAGCTACTGAAAAATGTCATCATTTTCTAAGCATTTAATAACTGGATCATTTACTCGATGGCTTGTAATTAAAACAATAATAAGTTGAACAGGTGTAACTCTCTACAGTTGAATAAACCCAGCTGGTTTGGAAGAAAGGCGATTTCGACAAGGACGACTCATTGTTCCAGTGTCGTGCATTCTGATCATAATTACGATTTTCTAATTTTTCGACAATCTTACTGTTTTGAAGAGTTTTGTGGCTCTAGCGAGAATAGAACACAAGAATTATATACATTATATCGCACACCTAGATAAAAACTGTATCAACTCAAAAATTGTGATTTTTTTAGATAATCCCTTATTCGGATTCTACAAACGAAGACGCATATCTATTTATCCGATTTGTCAATAACTTTTGGTGAGTAAAAGAGTTCGATTCTCTCTGCCTACCCCTTTTTAACTTTCTTATTTTTGTATTGTATTTCATACTGTATTCCACTCTTCATTTTGAGTGCGTCAAAATACTTGTTTTCAACTCTGGATTATCTCCAATAGAATATTATCACTCGGGAGGAATATCTAATTTAACACACTCAACCTATAAAGGATTGTTTAAGACTCGTTTTGTGTTTATAACAACCGATATAATCAAAATTTTCATTCATCATTTTCTTTTGCAAAATTCGCCTTCGTAAAAACGTTGTTTTCGTAAGTTGGTAAAAAAATGACGTCACAGGAACGAATCCACACTATTACTATTGCAGCTCTATAAAACAGATGCATAAAGGGATACGCCCCATAACACACCCGATGACGTAAAATTTGATGACGTATAGCGGTGTCCGTTTTTCGATTTATTCAAATATCTAAATTTTAAACCTTCATATCTCTCTACAGATTTCAATAAGAATGTTACAGATAGTCTTGTGATTTTTCATATTAATTTATAAGCCAATAATAACACACCACGAGAATGATTCACTACCCAAAGTGTATTTTATACTCTCAAATTAAAGTAGGTACTACCGCAATGACAATACTGTGCAATGTTGCCAATTTGACCGTATCCTTTAGCGACAGCATGCGGGCGGCACATGTTGCCAGACCGTGGGCATTACACTACTAAAGGTATTTCATATGACGGAATTGAATGTAACCTCTGTCGAGTCATAGTCTCCTGGTAGCTTGAATAAGAAAAAAACTGATAATACGAGACTATCCATGTAACTCCTGTCGAATCATAACCTCCTGATAACTTAGAGAATGAAAAAACTCAAGGTATTTATTTCGAATGACGGATATTACGCGATTTTCCATTAAACCCCTGTGGAGTCATAGTCTCCTGATATTTGATGTAAAAATTACATATCGCTCACTCCTTTCAACAACGTCATATAACGAAAATCGTCAATTTTCAGTTGTGCATGTTTTCGGAACGCCCAGGAAATGTACTATATCCCAGCAAAAGCATATTTTTAATTTAATATTTACCCGCTACAGGGCAGAAAGTGTTGTTTTTGCATTTTGAAGAAAATGTATTGTTGAATAATTTTTTTAAATATACTAAATATTTTTCAAATGGAGACAAACCTTCAAGTTTTACCTAAAAAGATCTGTTGCACAGTAAAAAGTTCAAAAAGTGGGTTGACATTTATTTTTAATACATCTTATTATATTTTTATACTTTAAAAACCTTCTGAAAAATCAAGTTTTTATATTTATGACGTTCTTGAAAAGAGAGACCGATATCAATTGACGGAATTGATAAAAGGTTGAACGCGTCTGACGTTAAACGTAGTGCTGTACCATCTCAAATGTATGTATTTATAGTACCTAGAAACAAATTTAGTGCCAAATGGTACCATATGGTAATCGAGGTTGAGATTACACTTTTTCTATTAACCAACGTATTTACAAATATGTGCACGAACGAAATATTACATTATAGCAAGCTTTATTCTAATTAATTACATATTCTTTTCATTATTTTAGACAGTAATCACCATACAATTACACATAAAAAAAACACATCGCGCGTTCAACATCTGCCACCTTAAAATCATCGTACAAGCTAGGAACGGCTCAAAGTCTTAAAAAAAAACACAATATTTTTTTAAATCTCCCGATTGAAATATGAAGGTATTTTTTAAATATTTTATTTTTACGAATGTGCCGAAAAATGTGTTGAAATTGGAGAATCGCTGCCCGTAATTAAATGCAGGCGATCTTAATTGATTTGTGAAAATGTGTGCGAAGTGCTGGTTATGAAAAATGGAGTTCAGGTCATGAAAATGGAGTGCAGGCAGTGGTGGGATTCAGCCGGTTCGCACCGTTTCGCCATAACCAGTGCCTAATATTTGTATTTGAGTTCGCAGAACCGGTCCTTAACCCTTTTTTGTCACACAACTTTCCGATTGAGATCAATTACATTACATTATCTTTTCTTTCTTTTCCATTTGACCAGGACTGAGCTGCATAAACGCGTGGCCGGGTAAAGCTATAAATCAATTTCTCTCATTTTTGTGTGTATATTAGGTTAAAAAATATAAAAAAAAACAATAAAAAAACGTACGTTACGAGAACTCCACCGACAAGACACACAAGGTGGCTTGGTAGGTCTCTGCAAAAAAATATTTTTAATGTGTTTTAAAATTATTATTTTAAATAAATGTATACAGTTTATGTAAATAAAAAATAATAATAATAAAAAACGAAGTTTATATACATTGCATAACAATTGGTAACATATTTTTTGGTAAATAATAAATCCATATGTAGAGTTTATACGTAGGTATATTTTATTTACACAATATTGTGTAACAGTAATGTTTAACAATAATGCTTAATTTACGTATTTTAATCCTGGTTCCTATGTTTGAAGAGTGGTGAGGCGTTCTATTCTCTCAGCCTACCCCTAACATAAAGCGGCGTGATGGTTAGTTAGTTAGTTATTTATATGCTCTGACCCTTATCCGCACCCGATGGTGCATAGGGCACTACATCATATAAACGCAGTGTTATCTTGATCGTTAACATGTGAAAGAAGAGTGATTAGCCCTCCGCTTCAGGTATCAGTCCAGGGTAATATTGATTAAATATTGGAGTGAAAATATCACATGTATTTATTTGAACCCCTCCCCCCTTGGGAATCAAACCCGGGACCTTCAGCATGGTAGCCGAGCGTTACTGAACATTACACTACGGAGGCGGAAAAACGAAATAAAACTAGTTTTTGTTTTATTTAATATTAAAATAAGAAATATATAAACGCGTGAATCGTTTTCGAACCTTTCCATGCATGCGTTTTTTTCCTTCAAAATACAGTTATATATTTAACCCTTAACTGCATGACTTTTTTTGCATGACTGCATTGACAGTTCGTCTTCGAGAAACAAGTGAAGTTATTATTTTGGCGTTCATAGCGCGTCTTTTGGCTAAATTATGAACTATATACGTGAGTTATGAATGTATCTAACCAGTAACAACAAAGAATGGTTGCTTATATTTTTAAAGAACGTTTTAACACTAACTTTTGGGTATGTAACAAATTTGATACACTATGCAGTGAAGGGTTAAATAAAATATTTTTAAAAATCTTACCTGATTTTCTGATGTGCAAAACAAAAGGCGCCAATTCGTCAAAATTGAAATTTCAAAACTCGAATGGAACACAACACAATTGTCAAAAAAACGCACGGTAGGATTAAGAAAAAAAAAACAAAGTTTCAAAGAGATTAGCTACCTTATTTCGTATGTTATATTTTTTATCTGTTTTTCAGTTTACGTAGATATCAACACGCGAATTATCAGGACACCGTGAGAACAGAAATCACCTGTCAGAAGACGATCTCTAAAAATACAGAATGATTTGATTTGCCGCCAATTTTTGACGTCTGTCAAATTTTAAAAGGCTGTTATGTTTTTTTAATTGGCAGCAGTGACGCCGGCAGGAGGTAGGTACCCCCACAGATGATTAGCGCTGGGAGATCGCGACTCTCGGGCTGTCGATATACCGCGCGACACGAACGACCCCGACCGCGGGTAGCAGCAGACTGAATGGCGCTAGACACGACCGAATACTCTGGGCGGGAAATCTGACAGACGTTGGAAACCTTTTGTAGATACTTTTTAAATTTTTTAAATACAATAAAGTAAGTACCAATTTATATCCGAAATGTCATGAAAATTTACAATTTTATTTTAAATTTACCAACGGTAGCTTGATATTGTCCGCCTCCATGGTGTAATGGTTAGCGTGTTTAGCTACCGTGTTGGAGGTCTATTTCTTTACTCTATTATTTATTTAATATTACCCTGGCCTGGTCCCTGAAGCGCATGAGTGATCACCTTGCCTTCATGTAAGCTACGATCAAGATAACACTGCGTCAATGTGATACAGTGCCCTATGCACCATTGGGTGCGGATAGGGGTTACTTTAATTGAAATTTTATTTTTTTCCTTCTTTTGACTATTGTACTGGCGTTTCCAGGCTCGATTCCCCAATATAAAAAACCATTTATAAAATAGTGCAAATCACCAGGTATTAAAAAACTAGTTAAATTAATTCGGGGAGAATATAACATACGTTTCATGAAGGCCTCTGATGCTTAATAATAATATTTTTTTTAAAAATACTTAACTCAACCATAGATGGTGCCTGGAACTCAAAAGTGAAAGAAGCTGAACGTTACTCGTGTATAAAGCGTTCCCTTGAGCTAAGCCCTGTAAAAACACAGACTTCCACATTCTCCTTCATCTTTGTTTAGATATATTGAAAGCTATCCCACCGCTTCCCCAGATCTAATACAGAATCATCTAGGCTTCGTGACAGACCTTCTCTTGCAAAGCATTTTTTAAAACTAAGTTGCGAAATTTATTGAAAATGTGAAACAATATAAAATTGTATGCCGATTTTACTGTGAATTTACATATAAAAGCTTTAAATATCCCTGTCACTGCCAATCTAAATATTTTTTTCTTTTAATCCCTATCCGCACCCAGTGGTGCATAGGGCACTGTATCTGTGTGTCGCAGTGCATTCTCAGAAGAAATAAATACCAGTTTGTAAATCCACCATCAAATTTTCTAGGAGTATGTTGCACATGTCCGCCTCCGTGGTGTAATGGTCAGCGTGTTTAGCTACCGTGCTGGAGGTCCCGGGTTCGATTCCCGGGGGGGGTGAAAATAAATATTAGTGATTTTACACTGTAATATTTATTTAATATTACCCTGGACTGGTTCCTGAAGCGCAAGAGTTATCACCTTGCCTTCATGTAAGCAATGATCAAGATCACACTGCGTCAATTTCGATGCAGTGCCCTATGCACCATTGGGTGCGGATAGGGGTTATAAGTAAGTAAGTAATGTTGCTCTATCTATGTTGAGATGTCGATCATCAAGAATGGTCGCATTCGTTCATCTTAGCGTCCACGCATTGTCACTCGATGACATCTCAATAACTAGTTTGCAACTCCTGACGGCGAGTGGTTCGTATCGTGTTTACCCTTTGCCAGAGCGAGACGGGCGCACTGTGCGAAAGCTTTGCGAAATTTGAAAATTGGTAAAACTGCGTGGGAAAATTGGCGGTTTTTTCTGACAGTCCGTAATATGAAATTTATTTTTTGCGGAGGGTAAGGCCTACCTACCTATTTTATCTCGAAATTAAATTACAAATTTGAAATTTTGCCCGATTTGAGCGTTGAAGTTTACATACATTTCACTTGTTTTTTTTTAATTAGTGGGTGACAATAATTGAGGCAGAAACACTTTGAACAGTATGTATGGAAAAAGTATATAAAATATTATCCTTTTTATATATATTAAAAATTCATTCAGAATTTAATTTTTCCGACTCCGTAGTGTAATGGTCAGCACGCTTGTCTATCGTACTGCAGGTCACGGGTTCCATTCCCGGAGGAGGGTCAAATAAATATAAGTGATTTTCTCACTCTCATATTTATTCAATACTACCCTGGACTAGTTACCTTTTCTTCGTATGTCAACGATCAAGATAACATTGCGTTTATATGATACAGTGCCCTATGCACCATTGGGTGCGGATAAAGGTTAATTAATTACAGTTTTTTTAAATGAGAAATATTTGTGTTTTTATTATTTACACAAATATTTAAATTTCATACTATTTCTGTGAGCCTAAGCGGCTCATTATTAGAAATAGGTACCAAATTGTGGTAGAGTGGATTCGAACCGGGAAACTCTTACTTAATAGTCCGCGACACTAACCACGGGACCACAACCCTAGTTTAGTTTTTTCCATATTCAAGTTATCAGGAGGTTATGACTCGACAGGAGTATATCAATTTTATTCTTCGAGTTACCAGGAGACTATGACTCTGCAGGGGTTAGTTACACGTATACTTGCGTAATATCCGTCATTCGAAATCCTAAAATAAAATGGTTTTTCTTTCTTCAAGTTATCAGGAGGTTATGACTCGACAGGAGTTATATGGATACTTGCGTAATATAGTTTTTTCTTCTTTAAGTTATCAGGAGACTATGACACGACAGAAGATACGTGGATACTACTGATTTGTAGGATGATAAAAGAAAAAAAAACGTTTTAAACACTGACCTTTTGTAGATTTTCAATTCCTCGTGGCAGAACTGTTACAAGCTGCAAACTCAACACTGTAATATTTCTTGTTTTTTTTTAACAATAAATTTAATTTATTACGTATTTTTAATCTAATTATTTAATATAAACATATTTCACGCGGATGTGTTTACGTTTTTATAACGCGATTTCAGCGAGATTCGACTGGAGAAGACAAGCGCATCGAACCAAGGCAACGCGAGTACTGACCATTGCAACAACAACAAAATTGTTACATTTTTGTAATTTCTGAATCTTTAAAACGTGAGAAAGAGACAGGATAGAGTTGGATTGGAGAAAAGGGGACAGGGATATGAATCAATGTATACTGTAACACATTATCAAAAACGGCGTAACTACTTAAGAATTTTTACGTAATTTTTTTATATTTTTTTGACTCCCTTACCATAATCGAATACATTTTTTTTGTTGAAATAAAACATATATTTCTATATTTTAATTGCCTTAATTTAATTAGGTGATAAATTTATAATATTCATTAATTGATGTATTTTTTATATATCGCTCACTCCTTTCAAGAATGTCATAAATCAAAAATCGTCAATTACCAGTTGTGCATGTTTTCGGAATGCCCAGAAAATGTTCTATATTCGAGCAAAAGCGGCATATTTTTAACTTAATATTTACCCGCTACAGGGCAGAAAGTGTTGTTTTTGCATTTTGAAGAAAAGGTATTGTTTAATTTTTTTTTTAAATATACTAAATATTTTTCAAAAGGAGAAAAAACATTCAGGTTTCACCTAAAAAGATCTGTTGCACAGTAAAAAGTTCAATAAGTGGCTTGATATTCATTTTTAATGCATTGTATTATATTGCTAAACTTTAAAAACGTTCTACTGAAAAATCAAGTTTTATGATTTATGACGTTCTTGAAAGGAGTGAGTGATATGTGTCGCCTACTTTCAAAATCCGCCAGATCCTTGTAAGTCGATTTTCCAAAACATGCAAAATTCTCCGGGTAACATTTGTGTTTAAAAGATTTGTCTATCTTTAGATGAAATATTATGAAATTTAGAATTTTAACAATTTTAACGCTTTTAATATAGAAAATACACAATTTTATTTTAAAGATATTACTTCTTAGAAATAAGCCCACCAATAAACATATAGTATTTACAAGAAGTTTGATAAATAAATACAAATTCTAGTATAGGTATAAGCTGCTCCATCGCTCAAGGGCCCAATGCTGTACGTTAAGGGTGTCCTTTGAACTTTCAGGGCGCTGAAAGCTTCCTTAAAACCAGAAAATAAACCAGAAGGCATTCTTCCTTGTCCCGTCAAGAAATTTTGAGGTCCGGAAAGTAAAACGCTGAATATTGAAAACGAATTGAAACGAAAATTACTCGGCTTCTGAAACATTCTGAAAAACTAACATCTGAGAGAAATCTCCACCCTCTAGCGACACAAAATAAAATATATCTTGGATATCTTTTGTAGACACTTTATTGCACAATGTAAAAAATATATAAAATAATACTAAATTTGTTTAAACGTCCGCCTCCGTAGTGTAATGGTCAGCACGCTCGGCTACCGTTCTGCAGGTCCCGGGTTCGATTCCCAAGGGGGGTAAAATAAATATAAGTGATTTTTTCACTGTAATATTTATTCAATATTACCATGGACTGGTACCTGAAGCGGAGGGCTGATCACCTTTCCTTCATGTGTAAACGATCAAGATAACACTGCGTTTATATGACACAGTGCCCTATGCACCATTGAGGTGCGGATAAGGGTTTTTATTATTATTATTATTAAATTTGTTTACAACATTTTGAATGTGTCTAATGCACAAAATCTGGATTATCTCCAATTACAGGAGTTATTTTCATATTATTTTTTGACATCTCATCAAAGATGAAGAAGAATATGAAAGTCTGGGCATTTACGGGGCTGACGACCGTCATAGGCTGGTTTAAGTGATCACTTTACACGTGTGACATTCACCAATTCTACCATTATTGACAACCACACTACTCAAATTCTTGGAAGTTCTGTATATATGAACCAATTGGGTGTGGATAAAGGTAAGAAAAAGGATATGTAATGTAGGAATGATCGGCGGGTATGTATAAGGATATGCGTTAACGTGGAACACGCGAACATTGTTTGCAAAGACTGATTGATTTTTTTTACTAAGTTTGTTTTTTAACCACATCTTCTTCCTGGCTCCATTTCAAATTATTGTCCTTGTAGACTGCTGGGGTCAGCTCTCCTCGTCCTCAGGTTGTAGGTCCTTCTGTCATGGACAACGTCACCTAGGCCATGTCTTCGAACCATGTTCTCTTTTTGCGGCATCCATGTTTTTTTTCGCATATGTTATATCGTAAAGCATTGTTAATTAATTCCAACGTTGCAAGTTTCGGATACGAATAGGGGTGAGTTTCCCCCACTTCCTCCCCGCCCCCCGACCGGCCGGTGGAATATCGGGGCTGTGGGCGGGTCGTGAGGCGAGAGCAATCAGTGTTTTTGACGTTTACCTGCGGGCGCCAACACACACACACAATACCGAGAGGGAGCTCTCCTCCATAATCTGCTGCTGCTCTGGTAGCGATAATCTCATTGTTTCAACTTGATCGAGAGAAAATGATCGTTTAAATAAGCGATTGTTCGAATGATTTTAATAATCGTATAATCATGTTCTTATTTATTCAATTTGCGGTAACTCGAGTAGGTCCCCACCATCGATAACAAACATTGAATAGATTCAGTTATGTTTACCTCTCTCCCGCTTTCTGCTGCTGCTCTGATAACGATAATCTCATTTTTCAACTTGCGACAGAATGATCGAGCGAAAATAATCGATTGATTCGATTAACGTGCTTGTTTGAATGATTTTAATAATCGTATAAACCTTGTTTATAATAAGCGAGGGAAATAATTAATGCAACTCCCATCACAAAAAAGCCCTGATTGATACCTCGTTGTTTCGGAGCTCTTTCCAACACTCTGCTGCTGCCCTGATAGCGATAATCTCATTGTTTAAACTTGCGGCGGAATGAAGCGATTCGATTAGCGTGATTCGAATGATTTTTAAAATCGTTTGGTAATATTCTTTTGCTTAATTGATGATCGAGCAAAAATAATCGAGAGACTTGATTAACGCGTTTGTTCGAATGATTTTAATAATCATATAATTATGTTCTTTCTAAGTTTATAGTTCTATTTCTAGTGTTTTGTTACTTCAATTTTTGAAATATTTTGTAACTAATTTTGAGATTTAAATTATCATTTAAATATGAATATCGATGTATAAATTATTGAAGAAAAAAACACGAATCGAAAAATTTTGCACAACCCTGAAAGAATCCCTAATATATTGTTCAAAATGTATCTAACACTTTTATAAATCATCAATCAAAACTAAGCTCTTAGACTTCTACGAGCATATTTTTTTATGGAGAGGCACGGCAAACCTAGAAATAGACATTTTACTAGTAGAAATGTCTAGTTAATAGATTAAAATGTAATAATTTTTGTAACAGTATTAAAACAATAAAAAAAAATAACTATGGATGTATCGCCACTGGTCCAGAAACGTCAAAAGCACAAAGGACAGGTTGAGCAGCACAAAAACTCTTTGATACTATATGCCGAGTCTTCCGACTTTAGGGGAGGAGATAACCAGTTGCGAGCATTGCAATACAATATAATTTTTCATATTTTATAATGTCATTTGTTTATTGTATTTAAAACGAAATTACCAAAGCGCTTGTTCGATTTTTCTTTTCTGTGTCGCGTTGCGGTTCCGTGGTTAATGTCGAGGACTCTTTAGTCAGAGTTTCTGGGTTCGAACCAATTTGATACCTATTTTTAATAATGAGCCGCTTAGGCTCATAAAAATAGTATGAAATTAAATTATATTTGTAAATAATAAAATCACAAATAATCTTTAAAAAATGGTTATAATTATAATTATGATCAATCTATCAATTATTATTAAAATCTCTTCTATTTTCTCTCTTAATTTACAACAGTATTCATAACATACTCGTATAAGTATGTGGAATTATTTGATCGGCTTTTATTATTGTCAATGAAACTATATTTAATTTTTTTATGTTGAGTTGAGAAAACTTTTATTTATTTCGCGGAGATCATTTTAAAATGTATGTTATGGTAGAAACACGTTACGATGCAAGCATTCGTATAGTCAGTACAGCGAGCCGAGCGCTCCATCCATAGTTTCGGATGCTCGCTGATGCTCGCCGCGAGCGATGTTACGACGCCGACGTTACGTTACGACGAAATGCTCCGGTCGGTCCCCACCTTTATATTATGTGCTGTCAAATTATAGAATTACTTTTAAAAATCTACTTATTTTGAATGGAAAGTTGTTTCAGCTAACGAAACGGGTTTAATTTGTTTGGGTTTTTATGATTTCGAAGACATGGTCTGGCCTAGATGACGTTGTATATGATAGAAGGTCCTAAGGATGAGGAGAGCTGATCCCAACAGTCTACAAGGTAATAATTTGGGATGGAGCAAGGAAGATATAAATATATATATATATATATATATATATATATATATATATATATATATATATATATATATATATATATATATATATATATATATATATATATATATATATATATATATATATATATATATATATACATATATATATATATATATATATATATATATATATATATATATATATATATATATATATTTATATATATATATATATATATATATATATATATATATATATATATATATATATATATATATATATATATATATATATATAAACAGTATTCATAACATACTCGTATAAGTATGTGGAATTATTTGATCGGCTTTTATTATTGTCAATGAAACTATATTTAATTTTTTTATGTTGAGTTGAGAAAACTTTTATTTATTTCGCGGAGATCATTTTAAAATGTATGTTATGGTAGAAACACGTTACGATGCAAGCATTCGTATAGTCAGTACAGCGAGCCGAGCGCTCCATCCATAGTTTCGGATGCTCGCTGATGCTCGCCGCGAGCGATGTTACGACGCCGACGTTACGTTACGACGAAATGCTCCGGTCGGTCCCCACCTTTATATTATGTGCTGTCAAATTATAGAATTACTTTTAAAAATCTACTTATTTTGAATGGAAAGTTGTTTCAGCTAACGAAACGGGTTTAATTTGTTTGGGTTTTTATGATTTCGAAGACATGGTCTGGCCTAGATGACGTTGTATATGATAGAAGGTCCTAAGGATGAGGAGAGCTGATCCCAACAGTCTACAAGGTAATAATTTGGGATGGAGCAAGGAAGATATAAATATATATATATATATATATATATATATATATATATATATATATATATATATATATATATATATATATATATATATATATATATATATATATATATATATATATATATATACATATATATATATATATATATATATATATATATATATATATATATATATATATATTTATATATATATATATATATATATATATATATATATATATATATATATATATATATATATATATATATATATATATATATATATAATATATTATATATATATATATATATATATATATATATATATATATATATATATATATATACATATATATATATATATATGTATATATATATATATATATATATATATATATATATATATATATATATATATATATATATATATATACATTGGTTGACCATGGGCTTAATTAATATATGAAACTTTCATTGTATGTTCTTAAATATGTACGTATTATCCTTTATATTAATATTATTTATTTATTGACTTGGCGTTTAATTTGTAGAACTCCATTTTATTGTATGTATTAATTTTGAATCAAACACAGATTTTTTGAATCTACTAAGTTGTATTTTATTAACAAAATCACTTTTTTTTAATACATAAATATATATTAATATTTTCAACAAAATGTAGCTGATTTTAGCTCCGTTAATACCTCAATTTTCCAGCATATTCTTTTTGGTAAAGTTCACAACGATATTAGATTATCGAACTCCTTTTTCCTAGTTACATTACATAAAAAAAGCCCGCGGCGTTCGGTACCTACGTAAATTTCTTTGCAAAATTACCCGAAACATTTTATTTTGTATTTTCCCGCCGAAACGTATCTTGGGGCGATCAAACTGCTCGGGGAACTCGCTGTTATTGACAAGCAAGCCATCTGGCAATATTTTCCGTTGTTTGTGGGAAAAATGGGTGCGTTCCGTTCTTTGATAACTGCGTATCGGGATCACTGGATCGCCGCTGGCGTCACGACGTCCGTAATCTTTCTTTTACGAATATTAGCTTCCATTTTGCGAAATTAAATCGCCTATACAATGTAAACCAGGGAATATGAAACAGTGATCCGGGTGTCATTTCTTTAAGGGTGTTAAATAAATGAAAATACAAAAAATATTAATCATGAGATTTTCAGTGGGTGTTGTAATGTGGGTCTTGGAAAGATGTATGATTAAATTAACCATTTATACTCGTATTTGTCCTCAAAAAGGGACATCGCTTTTCCCAAGAAAGAACACTTAGCATTCCTCGCCATAACACATCATTCTTCAGTATTTCCTTCTCTGTCCAAGCAGCCATACTATGGAATGAATTACCTCTCCTTGTAAAGAATACACCTTCTCTAATAACTTTTAAGAAACGTCTGAGACATTACTGCTTATCATTAGAATCCTAACTGTCCATCAAACCTCCACCCTTAGTTTTTACCTCTACCTCCTTCCTTAAACTCCCTTTTTCCTTTGCCCTCCTTATTATCATCTTTTGTAATTCATGTTTTTTAAATGTTACTTTTTAATTTATGTTTTTTTAATGTTTTGTACTTGATGTTTAAGTAAATACATAAAAAATTATCTATATCAACAAATCTGACGTGAAGTAATGTGTGGTAACTTTTTAATGGAAATAGTAAGATCTTATTGTATCTTATACTCGTATGTTAAATTCTTTTTGTGCCGTTTTGTTTTAGGAAAAAATATTATCAATTATGTACAATAATTCAATCCAGTAGTTATTATGGTATATATAATATTTATTATTATATCAAGGTATCAGGTTCGCGCCGCCTAGGACGACCACTGCTGACAATTCGTCGGCAGTTCTCGTCTGAACTTCGGGACGCGGATCTGACTTGGGAGGATGCAATGGAGCTGGCGACCAACAGAAAAGCCTGGAGACAGTTGGTGGACTCTATATGCTCCACATAGGGAGCGGATACGGTTGAAATAAAATATTATAGTAACGTTATAACTTATAACTTATGTTATTAAAACTAACAGCACGCCACTGCATAAAAACTCCTAGATTGACGACTCAATATATACCTCCGTTTTACACATCGCTCACTCCTTTCAACAACGTCATATATCAAAAAACTTGATTTTTCAGGAGATCGTTTTTTAAGTTTGAAAATATATTAAAATGAATTAAAAAATAAATATCAAGCCACTTATTGAACTTTTTACTGCGCAACAGATCTTTTTAGGTAAAACCTGAATGTTTTTTCTCCATTTGAAAAATAAATAGTAATTAAAAAAAATAAAAATAAAACAATACATATTCTTCAAAATGCAAAAACAATAGTTTCTCCCCTGTAGCGGGTGAATATTAAGTTAAAATATGCCGCTTTTGCTGGGATATAGTAAATTTTCTGGGCATTCCGAAAACATGCACAACTGAAAATTGACGATTTTTGATATATGACGTTGTTGAAAAGAGAGAGCGACATAGCGTAAAAATAATTCCTAATTTTCAAAATTCTCTTATTCGTATTTATATATTTTACTTTTATATATTTGTGCGGTGAAAGTTTTACCTGAATTTCGGGATTAATATTCAGGTTTTCAGTACGTCAACAAATATAATTTGGAAATAAATTTTCGGATTTCGTTTAGCCCTTCGAGGGAATAACGGGAGCCTGAGACTGACGTCTGCTTTAGAGCTGTGACGAGAACCTTCGGTGGGCCTCTGCGCCGAATACTAATTTAGTTTTATTATATTTTGGAGAAATAAAACACTTCATAAAACATAAGAAATTAAACATCCAGACTCCACATTGCATTGCACTACCAACCCTAAGGTAGACCATCAAAGAGATGGATTGATAACTGGGAATCAACATCGCAAGAGGCTCATCCCGATAATCCCTCTTAAAAACCGGCCACAAGGTCTACACCAAGCAGAAAAAGAAGAAGAAGACCGTTATTTCTTTCATTTTATGTTTTTTTTCATTGTTTGTTTTATAACATATATGCCATATGAATCTTACAGGCTTGCAAACTTTACCCAAAGGTTTAAAATAAATTTAATTTTTAATATGTTTCCTATAAAATCAAACCTAACCTAAACATAGTTATCCCCTTCCTTTCCTACCCTTTCTTAAAACACAATAACCCTCATCCCTTTTCTTATCGAAACCCAATAATTTGTTCACTGTTTCTTTTATATATCATGTAAGTATGTTTAGTCATAAAGCCAACCCTGAAGAGGGCAACAGGTTGTTGCCGAAACCAGTTGTTTTTTAATACAAATCGCTTACTCCTTTCAAGAACGTCATAAATAAAAAATCGTCAAATTTCAGTTGTGCATGTTTTCAGAATGCCCAGAAAATGTACTATATCCCAGCAAAAGAGGCATATTTTAATCTTAATATTTACCCGCTACAGGGCAAAAAGTGATGTTTTGCATTTTGAGGAAAAGGTTTTTTTTTTTTAAACTAGTAATTTTTCAAATGGAGAAAAAACCTTCAGGTTCAACCTAAAAAGATCTTTTGCACAGTAAAAAGTTTAATAAGTGGCTTGATATTTATTTTTTATAAATTGTATTATATTTTTAAACTTTAAAAACGTTCTCCTGAAAAATCAAGTTTTTTGATTTATGACGTTCTTGAAAGGAGTGAGCGAAATGTGAGTGGATCAAAAAACATTTTCAAAGTCAAAGTCATTTTTTTTCTCCAAAATATAAAATTAACTATCGAAATTTTAAATTTACATCGGCGCACAGCTCCCCATACATCATAAACACTGATTCCGACTTCCGAACCAGATGTAACTTCAAACAAAGAGAGCGACAGAGACAAAAAGACGGGGAAATTCGTTATCACGAGTGAGATAGATGGTACAAAACGAAATATTTAGAGCAATGGATGGAAAAACAATCTGTGAGAAGCGAAAAAACTGCTTTTTATTTTATTTATTTATTTTTTTTATTTGTAGTTTTGGTGATGTGCAAATTCGGAAGATAGAGTTGGATGATCAATGCATTCATTGATTGGTTAGACAGGGATATAAGGCAGATATTGCCATAGAGAATGAGAGTTCTATGGGAAGTCCTGGGAAGCAAAAATGGGATCCGATCGAGAATGTGGGCAATGCACAACCTAATGTAAATGTATGTGGTATTTGTAGATAGGTAATAATTAAGTACCTACCTAAAAATACCTTTTTTTTCGAAATTTGCGTAATATAATTTCATTAATTGATTTGGCAGTCACTTTGTGGTAAATTATATAAATTTTTAACTCAGGTTTTACTTGGTAAAACCCACTATTTTAATTTATATATATAATGTGGTATGTGTAGATGGGTACTAATTTAAGTACCTACTTACACAAACCTTTTTTTAAAATTTGTTTAGTGTAATTTCATGAATTGACTCGGCGGTCACTTTGTGGTAACTCTATCCATTTTTTAATTTAGGTTTTACTTGGTAAATACCACTATTTTAATGCAAATATCACTTGGTAAATCAGGATATTTAACAAGTTAAACTTAAATTAAAAATTGTTTAATATAGTTTAATAAAAAGTATTACAATTGAATTCATTAGCTACACAAATCTATATATAAAAATCTTATACTAGTTACGCTGTGCCTCTCCAAAACGAGACTAAGCTCTTGTGCTTGGAGAGGGACTTACACTCAAAATGTATTTATTAACTAACTAATTAACACGCTGCTCCCACGCAGAGAGAATAGAACGCCATACCACTCTGTCTTTGCAAACGCTTCTTCCGCATTAATGCATCTCCTCAAACATACCAGCCGATTATTTCGACTCCTGACCCGACCGCTTCCAAGTATTTGAAATACCTGATTATGACAAGTTTTCCTCGGTCTTCTTCAGCTCCTTTTTCAATTTATAAATTTGTTCTACCGTATTTTCCTCCCTCATTCGTTCCACATGTCCAACACACCTTTCTTAATTATTTATTTATTTTACTTGATTAATGTTTTTGTAATTATTATTATTTATGTGTATTTTGCTATTCAATATGTTTTCTTTGTAGTTTTATTGATATTTGATAGTGGATATTATCTTATTACATGTTGGTTAATATTTTCTCGTGATTTTTTCCTTTTCTTTTTTATTTCTTTTACAATATTGTATTATTTATAAAATATTATAACAAAAACACGTTTCATGATAAATTAATATGTCGTTAACCATGAACTTAAATTTTTACAAAGAAAAAACTGCATAGTATTCAAAATAATCACAAATATGCAAAAATTCCGATCGCTAAATATTTTCCATCCGGAGAGTTTTTTTTTGATAATCCATGTTTACATTTTAATGAAAATATATCTCGTTGCGATTTAAAGATATAGAAAAATGCATTTAAAGAAAGTTTGTTATTTGAAGTTTTCTAATTAAAAAATTAAATAATGCAAATAAAGCATTTATTATATTTCTTTATATGCACGAAAATCCGTTAAACCGCGATTTCCTATCTCCCGGTAAATTGATAGTTTTAGAGAGAAATTTGAATGTTGTGACATCTATTGATCACAGTATGAAGTTATTGAAAATTCAAAGCAGGTATCATGTACAGGATACCAACTTAACAAATTATATATTTACAAACGTCAATAATTTCTTACCGACAAACGTCAGATGTCAAATCTCATTTTATAATAGTTGTGTACAGTTTGATTATAATTTAAATCGGTTAAAAATGGCAAACGGTACGCCGGAAAGTGAATTTTCTATCGAATGCTTTCAAAACTATTCTGCTCCGGAAGTTTTTATACAAGGATTGGCCGGAATCGTCAATCAGACTGATGTTGAAACGATGATTCGTTCCCAAAAACAAATGTAATACTATTGTTTATTATTAATTATCTTATTATTTTATTTCATTCAAAAACATATTATATACATAACTTATATATGTAATATTCCCGATGATTAATTTTCATTTCTCATTTTGGGACATGGGGTTAAGGTTAACAAGACTGATACAGAAATAAGAAAAATGAAACAAAACCAACACAGGGCAAAATATAAAACAGTAAACGGGGATAGTAAATAGGCATATAAAAAAAACATTAGGTAAAAAGCATGTCTAAAAGACACAAATAATAAAATATAACGATATTTATATATGACTAATATAAATATCTTTCCATCAAGTATTTTTTTAGTTTATTTAATTTGGGAACCCTGATTGAATTCTTTTTTTATATATCGTAGTCATGCAGGAGAAAGTGACCAAGTGCATTTTTTTTACAAAAACGTGATTTTTGACTATTTGATATCTTACTAGCTTAATATTGCCCTGAAAAAATCCCAAAGGATTTTAAACTTGGAAGTATAATATATTTATGTTTATTTTCTTGCCAAGAAAAAGTGACTTAAATGGCCCTCCTGAACATTTTACGTTTTGTTAGTTGGTCACTTTCTCCTTTTTAAGCCTTTGGGTAAAGTTTGCAAATCTGTAAGATTCACATGGCATATATCGTAGTCATGCAGGAGAAAGTGACCAAGTGCATTGTTTTACAAAAACGTGATCATTGACTATTTGATATATTACTAGCTTAATATTGCCCTGAAAAAATCCCAAAGGATTTTAAACTTGGAAGTATAATATATTGACTTGTATATAATATATAATATAATATATATATATTGATGTTTATTTTCTTGCCAAGCAAAAATGACTTAAATGGCCCTCCAGAACATTTTACGTTTTGTTAGTTGGTCACTTTCTCCTGTACGACTACGATATGTCAGGCACCTGGTTAATTTGGGTGGAGGCAATATATTGTAAGTATACAGTCGTACTTTGTAAGTTCATAATTACGAGTCTTTGAATGTTGAACTCTTTCTGCATTCCTGTTACTGAAAAGCGCCTCTTTTCAATCAGTAATATTTAGATGAAAAAAAAAACAAAAACTTGAAATTACCCTCTTGAATATTTTTTATTTTTACCTTTCAAATGTACCCATACTTTCAGGCTACAGAGATTCGAAAAGACAAACGAAATGTTGACAAATTGCAATGCCTTGAGTGCCAGTCGCCTCAAAGTTGCGACAGCGGAGTTCAAAAAACACACGCAACTTCTGCTAGACATGAAAAAAGATCTGGATTTTATATTTAAGAAGATCAGGACTTTGAAAACCAAACTGGGGTTAGTTGAATAATTTTTTACTAGTCAAGAAATTGCTACAACCATATGAGAATGATTTTATGATATTTAGATCCATTGTTAATTTAAGTTTTACTCAGTAAATACCATTTTTTTATTAAAATCAAATGTGACACGTGTTTCGACACATTCCGTATTATTTTCAAACACCGTATGTGTCTAAAGTCTAAATTTTAGAGTTTTGTCCTTGGGACGTTGAAGGATAAAGAGGGGGTAGAATGTGTTTTTTTTTATCAGTGGGAATATAGACAATAGGGGGGAGGCTTTCGTCATTGTCATATTGTTAATTTAATATTTTTTATTATTTTTATTTTTATGAATTTCTAAGTTATTAAAACACATGTCACATTCGGGGTTAGTCTTATAATTTTTTTACTACAGTCAAAAAATTGATTCAGCCATATGAGAATGATTCAATGATATTTTCAATTTAAGTTTTCCTTGGTGAATACTACTATTTCTTTAAATCTATTGTGACACGTGTTTCGACGCATTTAGCAACATTATTAAACATCGTATTCGAAGACTTATTGTCTATATTCCCACTGATAAAAAAAAATTATAAATAAACAAATAAATAGAAATAAGAAATAGCGTATTATTTTAAAATAATGCACATAATTATTTTTTTTTATTTATATTTTTTTTATCAGTAGGAACATGGACAATAGGTGTTTTACATACGGTGATTGAAAATGATGCGGAATGCATCGAAACACATCGGCTATCCAAACTCAAAACACAGTAAAGGACATTTTATCATTTTTGGACTAAGTAGATTCTACTTAGTCCAAAAATGCAAAATAACGTTTGTCAAAAAAAATGTCCCTTACTTTGTTTTAAGTTTAGACAGCCGGCATGTCACAAGAGATTTTAATAAATAGTGGTATTTACCAAGTAAAACTCAAATTTAAAATGGAAAGATATTACCACAAAGTGACTGCCGAATCAATTAATGATTTGATTTATTTATTTATTTATTTATTTAAACTTCATGTACAGAAAATAAATAAGTACATTGGCGGGCTTATTGCTAGAAAGCAATATCTTCCAACCAACCAAAAACAGACCAGTGATATGGATCAAAACGTTTGATACCATATAAAGCTGTTTGCAATCGATATTTGAGGGAAGATAGTACTTGAACATTAAAAAAAACATAAATAAGAAATTAACATAAAAAAAAAACATAAATTACAAAAGATGATAAAAGGAAAAAGGGAGTTTAGGGAAGGAGGTAGAAGGAAAAACTAAGGGAGGAGGTTTTGATGGACAGTTAGGATTCTAATGATAAATAGGTAGAATCAGGTAGCAAGTTTAAGGAAGAGAGGAGGGGTCAGGGGAGGATTTTATGTTTTTCAGTAATTTTTCTTGTGTTTCACAGCCAGCAGTACCCAGAGGCGTTTGACATCGCCCAAAAAGCTGCTCTCTTAAAAGCATCGCAGGAGGAAGAAGAAGAAGAAAATGCGCACATCCCTAAACCATCGACAAGCTTAACCAAAGATATTTCAAAATCCACGGAAACCCTTCGACCGAGTATATCGCAAGTGTTTTCCAAGAGTCCCAATGACCAAGAATCCAAGACTATTCAAGAACTTGACGAAAAAACTATTGATAGAACCGAAGAGGAAGGAGAGGTTGAAAAGACTAGCGAATTGGGAGAGAGTGCTCCCGGGAAACCAGAAGATGATAGTAAGAAGGATGTTGTTTTAAGGAAAAAGTTGACACAAAAGAATAGTCGTAAATCAAGTAGTTCTTCAGATAATTCCAATGCAAGCGATACTTCGGGAGACTGCACTTCAGATACTGGTTAATTTTATTAAAACTTTTTCAATTTCACAGCGGTTTAAAGCTATAATGCTGCATCATTCATACTACAGTCTGTTCTCAGTTATTTTCTACCTCTAGTTTTTTAAAATTATTTATACTGCCAAATAAAAAATTAAAAAAAAAAACTAGAGGTAAAATAATGCAAACAGACTACTTGCAAAACGTTTCAAACCACATATCGCTCACTCCTTTCAAGAACGTCATATATCAAAAATCGTTAATTTTGAGTTGTGCATGTTTTCGAAATGCCCAAAAAATGTACTATATCCCAGCAAAAGCGGCATATTTTTAACTTAATATTTACCCGCTACAGGGCAGAAAGTGTTGTTTTTGCATTTTTAAGAAAAGTTATTGTTTAATTATTTTTTTAAAATAAACTAAATATTTTTCAAATGGAGAAAAAACCTTCAGGTTTTACCTAAAAATGTCTGTTGCACAGTAAAAAGATCAATAAGTGGCTTGATAATTATTTTTAATAAATTGTATTATATTTTTAAACTTTAAAAACGTTCTCCTGAAAAATCAAGTTTTTTGATTTATGACGTTCTTGAAAGGAGTGAGCGATATGAGCTCATAATTTGTGTTTCAGAAAGTTCAGTCTGTTTTTTGCTTTGTGAAAATTGCATTTATTTATTCTTCTTCCGGGCTCCATCCAAACATATCGTCTTTGTAGACTGTTGGGGTCAGCTCTCCTCGTCCTCAGGTTGTAGGTCCTTCTATCATATACAACATCACCTAGGCCATGCCTTTGAATCATGTTATATGTCTTTAGCATTCATGAATGTTTTGGTTTTCCTCTAGATGTCTTTCGAGAGATCCACGGCGATCGCCTGATTTACAATGTGAAAATTGCATTTATTTGAAAGGTAAAATAAAAAATACATCTATCAAAATATTTTCCATTGTTAGCAACTACCTTTTCCCATCTCTCTGGCAATAGATGAATCTTGCATGGAAAAAATACCATGTCTTTTGAGGTTATCCAGGTATCGACCCAATTCTTGACATCTGCATATGAATGGAAGTGCTGCTCTTCTAAGGCATGTGTCATTGATATAAGCAAGTGATAGTCTGATGAGTAAGGCGAGAGCAGTAGAATCTCCCATCCCACATTCTGTATGTAGTTTCTGGCCGTGATTGTACCGAAATTTCCAAAACATTTGATATATTTTTGCGTATGAAATAGTTTGGTATCAATTGTTAAGTAATATGTATATCCAAAATAAAACAAGGTTTGTTGGATTGAATTCTACGTTTATTTATGTATATGTTAATATGTGACGCATTTCGTCTTCTTAGGACATTATCAAACACGTGTTTGATAATGTCCTAAGACGAAACGCGTCATGTATCAACATATACATAAATGAATGTAGAATTCAATCCAACAAACCTTGTTTTATTTTGGATATATTACTCAACAATTTAATATGGAATTCTACCAACTGTCTGCAGTTACAATAAATAAGTTTGGTATCAGTTTTTTTTTCTTTTCTCTTTCTTTTCATTAATTATCAATGCTTAATTGCCAAAGTACATAGGGATGCAAGAGTGAATGACAGTGGGAAGAGATTGCTAGAGGTGTGCCTGGAATGGAATCTCTTTATATCAAATACTTTATTCGCTCACAAGGGAATCCATCAGTATACAGCGAAAAAATTACTGGAAAAAACTAGTGAAAGAAGTATGTATAGTTAAAGTTTGTAACAGTGAAGAATACAGCTTCACTGGGTATGAATTGGTTAAAAGAGTGCATGGTGAATGCAACAGGATAGTTAAACAAGGGGTAAGTGTTCGACCAATAGCCACTTATGGGATTGAGGCAAGAGCAGATACTTCTAGAACAAAATCTCGACTTCAAACCTCCGAGATGAAGACTCTCCGATCCATAACCGGAAACACATTGCGAGAATGAGTAAGAAATATGTACCGACATCCGGAGCATGTGTAAGACGGAGGATATCGTGAGGTGGGGACGACGACGAAGGCGATACTGGAATGATCATGTAAACAGAATGTCAGATGACAGACTTCCACGTATCGCCCTTCAAGGAATCTGCAGACCCCCAGGCAGACCTCCAAAAAGGTGGAAAGACAGCTGGGAGTCAACATCCCAAGAGCTACAAGCGGAGGCACTAGCAGATCCTTAGGATCTAGAAAAAGACGAAGAAGAAGTAAGTGAACGAAAATTACTGTTAATAGAGAGAAAGGAGTAAGAATGTAAATTTCCATGAGTGTCTAGAGGAGAGTTATACGAGTACTCCCATCGATTGGAGAAGGGCTTTAAAATGCATCTCTACAAGAGATTGGTTCTAGAATGGAATGTGAGGACTACGGAACTATCAGTCTATTGAATGCTGTTAGTAAGATGTAGCGAATAATACTTGTAAAAAACAAAGCCATACTAAACCAAGACAAAGTGTAGGATAGCGGATGTATGAATGAAAGAGGATTTGCAGATTAAAAAAAGTACTTTGTGCAATATGATTTTTGGCAAAAAATCTAAGTATCTTCTCAGCATTTGTGGATTTATATGGAATTATATACTTCACAGATTTATCTGACGATACATTGAAACATATTATAAGCCAACAGTAATTTATTAAATACAATTTATTATAAACTCCCAGTGATTTTTATTTATTTAATTTGATACATCTGCGGGCCAATATGTTATTCTTTCACAGATTTCACTTTATTCACGTATTGTTTTGACATTTTGACACAACGTTGCATTGAGTGTGCGTATTATTTTCACTTTCTTATTTGTTTATTATTTTTAATTTTATTCTATAAAAAAAAATGTTGTAAAACATATATGGCTGACTAAGTATTGCACCCACCACATAGTCAAGCTGGAATAAAGAGTTATTACTTTTATTATTATTATTATATGTTTTTATATATGTACCTGTGGTAGGTAAAAAAATTTGTTTAAATGGCAGTGCCATCTGTTGAATATAACAGCAACACACGCAATACCAAAGATTGCCCATAGTAGTGTGCATAAAAACCCTTAAGGCAAAGATCCATTGAGTTGTAAGTATTAACACATTGTTACCGGGTGGTTTTTCACCAACCCTGACCCTAAATAGTCTAATTATGGTCATATACTAATCACAAGTAACCACAAATCTAATTCCCATCTGTACACTGTTTTTTGGCATCTCTCGCGCTCTACCAAAAATAAGCAAATAGAACTCTCCTAAGCCTCCCCGCTCTCTACCAACAGTATGTAAAAGACGCTTTTAAGCATTACCCGCAAACAATGTGTTAACTGGTGACAGGTCCTTGGCCGGATATAACTAGTGGCAAATAAACAGCCAATTTTGTGTTGGGTATCCTTGGATGCCATGACAAATATGGGATAAAATGAAAGACGTAAAAAAAATTAAATGCAATTTTTTATTTACATACAAAAATATTTTAAACTAACCGTAACGCCGCTTCTCCGCAGGGGTAGTCAGAGAGAAAAGCATGCCACACCACTCTGCCTTTGCAAAACATTCTTTGCCTCTTTTACATTCGTGCATCTCTTCATACATGCCCACCTATTATTCCGACTCCTGACCTGGCACATCTAAGTATTTGACATACTTGAACTCAAAAACCTCGGTTTTCCTTAGCTCCTATTTCTAATTTCATTCGCCCCATATTTTTAAAAAAATTACAGTTCTCTCCTCACTTATACCTTCTACATGTCCATCTTAACCTTTCCGGGAGTATAATAGTTGATATCTTACTTTCTCTGTAGGAAGAATTTCTTTTTACGTTATATATATATTTTTTTAATTCACAAAATCTGTGTATTATGAAAATAAAAATTATGTGAAAATGATCAAATTATAACAAAAATACAAACAAATATCCACAGTGTCATTGCTATACAAGTTACATCATACGAACTGACAGACGGACTTCGAGGTTCATTAACGTCGATATTTCTTTGAGGAAAATTCACATTGAAGTTCATACTCCAGAAAGTTTGAAGCACCTTTCTTTATGTTATTGATAATGTTTATCTCAGCCTTGCATTCTTTTCTTATTTCGCCATTCGAACATCTATCACACATTGTTTTGCCATGCATTCTTATACTTATCTACATTCAGTCAATATACAGAAATGATCACATGCAACAGAGTACTACTAATGTGTAAAGGCAACTAGCCGTAACTCAAGTTGCGGCTGTTTGGCGTAACACGGCTCAAAGCATTCTTATAGCTGGCCTCTATCATATACAATTACAGATTTTGCTCTATCTCTTTCCGTTACTGAGATATTCATTATCCAAATAGCGGCAAAATTGCACTAACCGCTTAACTGTCAAAAGCTTCTTAAGACGCATAATTTTCTGTGAACGGAGCGCCGCTCATAAAAAAATTACGTCTTTAGACGCGCCGTTTTAAATGGGCTTTTATTAAAGAAAATCAATTATTTAAAATGTACAAATATATTCAACGCATAGTGACATCTATTGAGAATATCTTTGCATACTTGGAATAGAAACATAATTTGTTTTTACCACTTTAAACGTAAATTAAAGAGAGCCTTGTCGTCGGAACAACTAATGGCACTCAGGGTTGTCAAATAATCCCCGAGTTGCCGTCACTGCCGAATCTGACGACAGTGATTTTAGTGTCGATTCTGATGATTTTTAATTTTTAATTTTTTTAAATCATAGTGTGTGTGTATACTTTTAATATTAAACTAACATAAACAATTACTTTTGACATATAATTCAGTTTTCATATTTTCTATGACAAATTTTGTGACAACCCCGCACCATGAACGATTAATTTTATGATTATGGACAAATGACTGCACGACTGGCGCGCTCTTCATTTATTTGGTAAGTTTTATAAATAAACGTTATTACACTTTCAATAACGATATGTTTTTTCAAACCCTTACTGCACCCCAATGGTGCATAGGGCACTGCATCATATAAACGCAGTATTATCTTGATCGTTAACACATGACGGAAAGGTGATCAGCCCTCCGCTTCCGGTACCAGTCCAAGGTAATATTGAATAAATATAAGAGTGAAAAAATCACTCATATTTATTTGACCCCCCCTGGGAATCAAACCCGGGATCTCCAGTACGGCAGCCGAGCGTGCTGACCATTACACTACGGAGGCGGACAAACAATATGTTTAAAAGGTTTTATTTATGTGGTAAAATTCGCGGCATGCTGGGTACCGCCATACATGTACCTGACGGCAGTTGAAAGGTTTTTAATTTTTTCGATAATGTTTATCTCAGCCTTGCATTCTTTCCTTATTTCGCCATTCGAACATCTATCATACATTGTTTTGCCACACATTCTTATTCTACATTCAGTCCATATACAGAAATGATCAGATGCAACAGAGTACTAGGAGATATGGTTACAGGCGTGCTTTTTAGTATGTTCCTTAGCATCGGCGTTGAATGCCGATCTGTCGGCCTTGAACTGGCGGGCTATGTCCAGCATGAGCGGGTCGTCGGGGTTGGGGCTGACCAGCAGCGTCTGGATGGCCAGCAGCAGGGACTCCAGGGTCACCGTGGGCTTCCAGGACCCCGCGGGGGGCATCTTCACCAGGTCCAGGCATATCCGACCACCTGGAATGTTATTATTACAGTAGAACTCATCTAACCTGTTACCTCTGGATCAGGCGGCATGTTCCGGAATGCAGAAAAGGCCAGATTATCAGGAAATACAGATTTACAGTGCTCTAAGCTGATGAATGTCTCTGTAGTGTAATGGTCAGCACGCTCGGCTGCAGTACCGGAGGTCCTGGGCTCGATTCCCAGGAAGAGATGGTCGAATAAATATATGTGATTTTTTCACCCAGTTAATGAATATTTCTGCCAGTCTCCTTGTTTTTATGTATTTACAAACAAAATAATAATATAAAAATTAACAGCAACTTGTAAAATTTTCATAATTTAAATACGTTTGTCCGCCTCCGTAGTGTAATGGTCAGCACGCTCGGCTACCGTTCTGGAGGTCCCGGGTTTGAATCCCAAGGGGGGTCAAATAAATATAAGTGATTTTTTCACTCTAATATTTATTCAATATTACCCTGGACTAGTACCTACAGCGGAGGGCTGATCACCTTTCCTTCATGTGTTAACGATCAAGATAATGATTTGAATGAAAGTTGCATATTTCATTTTTATAAACACAAGAATAAAATTTGTCATAAAGTCATAAATTAAACCCTGAAGAGGGCAACATGTTGTCGCCGAAACTAGTTGGTTGTAAATAAAAATGTGAGTGGATCAAAAAAGTCAAAGTCTTTTTATTCTCAAAATAATATATCAATATGATCCACAAAGTTAATGCTTTCAATATTCAAAACATTACATTTGTGACTTGTTAGGGCAAATACTGTGAAGATTAAATGGACTGAGGGTCCTTATATAGGTTCATAAGTATGATAATAATATTATTAATATTCACAGTAGTTCGATAATGCCCAAACAAGGCGAAACAACTGTCACGCATTTTATTTTTTATATTTTTTTAAATAAAAAATATACAGCTGTTGATTTAAAAATCAGTATGATTTTAATATTTAAAACCGAAAAATAATTATCTTAAACCTACTGGGAATCAAGCCTGGGACCTCTAGCACTGCAGTTAAACACGCTAACCAGCGATTTTTCCCTCTAATATTCACTTGTATCATTATAGGCTGGCAAAAAAAAAACAATATATATTTTTTTGTGAATGAGGTCAAAACAATGATTGCTATTTCATGGTGTCTACCCAAATAAAGTCGAATTTTTTCGTTTTATAATATATGTTATCTATCACAAGCATTGCACTGACCTTTATCTATATTTGGATGGTAAACCGGAGTTACGAATTTGACTAAAGGAGGCTCAAAGGGAAATTTTTCCGGTATGCCAATTTGTATTTTGTAAGCTCCCCCTTCGTAAGGAGAGCCTCTGGGCCCCATAATGCAAGCTTCCAGGCTGTCCAGAATACCATTCTTTACCGCGTTACAAGAAATACCCCATGGCGGATTTTTCTTCAAGTTGTCCAATTCTTTGGCCACCCTCGCCGCACGCATTATCGAATATCAATCGGAAATGACACAATTTGAACCTGAGAATTTATATTACAAGGTTTCACAATATATTACAAGATTTTATTACTATTCTAACATTTCAAACAGCAAAAATAATCTTTTTTAAATCTCGTTTGACGTTTACCAAGAATATTATTATTTTGACGTTTCGTAAACTTTGAACTTCAAAACTATGTCATAGACAAATCTTTTTGGCGGGAAATATTTTCTAGTCTTTGGTTTTATTTATACAATAAGAGTACCTACCTAGGTACAATGTACTTTTTTTTGCTCCCTGAAAATTAAATTACAAAAGTGCTTTAAAAATATATGTTATAAAATAAATAATAGTTTTACTTTGTGATAGAACTAGTCTGCAAATTTTGTAGAACTCACTACTCAGAACTTTCCAACATACATTTTAAAACTGTCACTTTATAATTTAAAATGAGGGTGTGTTTTCAGAAAATAGTTGTTAGTTTTTTTTGTGAATATTGAAGCTAATACCCTAATTCATATTATAAACTGGAAAGAGCATTTACTTCCAACTTGATCATTTTTTGGTTGCATTGAATCATAAAAATAGTTCATTTTATTAAATATAGCAATATCATTTTGTTCGAAAAAATATTCAATCAAAGATCAATATTGGATTCCCCATGCTTGTAGATTAATGTTTTTAAATATTAAGTAAAAATAAATAATAACAAATCTTTGATAAAAATAACCATTATGTAGTCGAGTAATTACTTTAATATTTTATATTTTCTAGCATATTCACGAAATTTGAAGTATATGCTTATCTAGTCAATTGTAATTGTTTCTTTGAAACAAAGAAGGGATTATGATATTGTTTACACAACTTTATACTATTATCTGACTTTTAAAATAATTACCTATGTACATAAATTAACAAAGGTACTAAACTTCATCCAATATTCAGAATACTCGGTGACAACAAGGTAGTATTTTTAGTCAATATATCCCAGTGTTCTTCAAAAATGCATATGCGTCAATTCTACATATCGCTCACTCTTTTCAACAATGTCATATATAAAAAAACTAGATTTTTCAGGAGAACGTTTTTAAAGTTTAAAAATATAATGCAATGTATTAAAAATATATATCAAGCCACTTTTTTTTAATGTGCAACAGATGTTTTTAGGTAAATCCTGAATGTTTTTTCTCCATTTGAAAAATATTTAGTACATTTAAAAAAAATAATTAAACAATACCTTTTGAAAAATTTCGTTGGACAATTTCTTATTTGTTTTTTTTTCATTCCCATTGTAAGGAATGATGGTATGTTACTGTCACAGTGGTGACATCAACGTCCTACAATCATTCATATACCCGCATAGATTCTTCTTTTTTTAACCCTTATCCGCACCCAATGGTGCATAGGACACTGATCGAGATCGTTAAAAAAATAAAGGAAAGGTGATCAGTCTTCCAATTAAGGTACCAGTCTAGGCTCATATTAAATATATATTGGACTGAAAAATCACTAATATTTAATTTAATCCTTTTGGGAATTGGACCCGGGAACTCCAGCATGGTAGCCTAGCGTGCTAACCACTACACTTTGGAGACGGATTCTAGATTAGTCTCTCGTTAAAAGCTGACGCTCATTAAGTAACTTAATGCCTAGTAACTTAAATATGGAATAAACCAAAGCCAAAGAACTAGCAATCTTTTATTGATAATCCTCCACCACCCTACAACAAAACAAAAAAAACTCCAACTTTTCTAGTGAACTCAGATCTGCTAGTTTTGAATATCGTAAACATGTTTATTACGTCTCCAAAGGAGAACACTATCAGATCTTATTAATCTCAATTAACACAACGGCAATTGTACAATCATTTTATCTCATTTCTGTTTACCCATTCTTACAGTATTTGCTTACGGCTCTAATTCCTAAGAAGTCTAGTCCAGAAATAATTCAGTTAATTTTCTACCTTCTCCATTAGTACTCTTGTATCAATTTAATTTTATAACGTGCACAAATATTAATTTTTTAAATATAAAAGGTATTTGTTTGTAAAAAATTACAATTAATTCCTATAATACAAATGTTTCTCTTAACTTTTCATTTGTTCATTTTTATGTTGCATATTGCATTATACTTTAGTGTATGTATTTGCATAACTTAATAAAGCACACTTAATAACTAATTGACCTAATCAAGCTTCATATATGCAGAGGTATCTTGTAATGGCTTTCATTATAATAAAATATATGTCAACAATTATGTATGTATGACTATAAATTCAAAGAATGGATTTCTATATGGTAGTGTGGATTTTAATATAAAATTAATAGTTACCTTTGAAAAGACATTTTTTCTTATGGCCATAAATGAAAACAAATAACGAAATTCAAGTGATGTTATTTATATTAGTACATAGCTAATATTTTGATAAAAAATATCTGACCACAATGTAAATTTCTCGAATATTTGAAATATTATATTATATAGGAATAACCCACAAATCCTGTATTTTTAAAGGTTAGTCTGTAAATAGGATAATAAGAATTGGGTGATGGTAGACGTGAAAAATACTCATACAATATTTAGATTATACATAAATATTTCTTGAATTGAATCAGCAATATACTCAGTAAGTTTTACAGTCAAGCCCAACTGCACCACGGCGCCTGTTGAGTAAATTAAATATAAAAATGTAGAAGCAATGATACTGTTAATATTAAAAAAAATAACTTTAAGTACAACAAAAGTATTAAATCTGGTTGGTTATAATTTTTTTTTAAAATGCAATAGTCAAATTATAGTTCTAATGAGTGCTGAACCAACAATGTGTTCATTTTACACTTATGCCCAGGCATTTAGTTACAAAGGAGGAAGAAACAATATGTTTGTATTCATTTACTATGTTTGTATTCATGTACTATTTAATATGTATATATATCCATACCTTTTGTGAAGATCTCGTTAGATCCAGTGCTGGATGTGAGACATCAGGATATCATTTAATCAATATTTAATTGCAATGTTTTGTTCAAATTTCATTTCTTACAATTTCATGGTACATGCATTCGTCTATGTATGTATATCCAAAACATTAATAAAAAATCCTACATATGCACAGTATGTGCATGGATATATATAATATACACTGTGAGGGTAGCTCCCCACTATTGTAATCATTTTACACCATAAAAATAGTTAGAAAAACAAGGTAATTAGTTTTTTTAAAGATGTGAAATAAGATAGAGTTAAATAAAATAAATATTAAAGCATTGGTAAGAAAATTAAATTAAGAGCTCTAAACTATCAATTTTTTATTATTGTGTGATTTTAAAAGTAACTTATAATGAAGTATTTGCAGACCATTTATTGGGAAGATATATATTCCTAAATTAAATGTTTATCAGGAGTTCAATGTTGCCTGGATTGTATGTACCTACCTAAATTGAATTCTAGGATCTAACAGTGCAATGATAGCAGCTGTGTTGTGATGGAGATATTTATTTTCTAAAACAATGGGTACTTCAAATATGGAAGAAGGTATTTTCCTGCCAGTTAATCCTATCAAGACAAGTCTCCAGAATCAAGTAATAGCTACATTTATATGTGAGAATTTTTGCTTTACTTTTTTAGATATAATTTACTTATATGCAGAAATAAAACCCCGGTTACTGAAATTTTAATTAGATCACTTCTGTCAATATTGATTCACTGTGAAACTATTTATCATATCAAGATTATTTAATTTTCATTTGATAAGTTGATATCCGGTTCATTCAATTCATCATCCTATTAGAAACCCTTCTTCTGCTGTGCGTATCATGTCAGGTCACCCTGATGTCGAATATCAGTTGATAATAATTGTCCTTGTCTTGGGCAGCTCTAAACAGCGCCTCGACGGTCCTGATCCCCGTTCAATCTCGTATATTCTGGAGCCAGGAGATCTGCCTTCTGGCCACACCTCATCGACCCTCTATTTTGCCTTTTATGATTAAGTACAATAACTCGTATTTGTCTACCCCAGATAGGACATCTTCCAGATCTTGATATCAGTCAGCAACTGTCTCCCTGCTTTTGCTTGTTGGAGAACATTTGCGTTGCTGACCATATCACTCCATATAATGTGTAGCGTTCTACGATGTAGCAACAAGATAAATCAGAAACCCTAAGATACACAAATTGTTTTTTTTTTTTGGACTAGGTAATCTTGGAGTGTTCTCTTTTGGTTGCTCTTTGGGATGGCTGTCTCCGGTGCTAGACGAGTTGCAGAAGAAGGAAGGTGGCCCCCTCGAGTCTCCCATGACAGAATCTGAGGTCTCCTGGGCTGGGGGCCTACTGTGCGGCGGAGCTCTAATCGGCCAGCCTATATTCAATTACGTGGCCAAAACAAAAGGGAGAAAACCATCGGTTTATACTGCTGGGATTCCTATGACTGTAAGTTACTAATACATATATGGCTTTGATCAGACGAAGGAGAGAAATGCTTCGCCTTCTCCTAATTCAACCGGCCACTGAAAGGAAAGAGTGGGAGAATCGTTTTTACTTCATGTACAATATCTGTATCCCTTCAAATATATTCTACTCCTATTTTAGATCTAAAGCTCACGACTGATCACCTTCTCTTCATTTAATAAACAATCAAGTTAACACTGTGTCAATCCTATCGATGCCCTATCCATCATTTGGGTGCAGAGAGGGGTCATGGAAAGAGAGAACTTTTATCCGCACCCAATGATGTAAAGGGGTTTGATTTTAGTATTATCTTGAATATTAATTATGATAAAATACAAAAGTATGTAATTACATTCATTAGGACATAATTAATTTCTCGACTGCTTATTTTGATATTTAGAACAGCGGATGCGAAATCTGAAGGTTGCAGGATCGCATCCGGGAGTAGGCAGTTACTTTATTCTTCCCTTCTAACCCTTATCCGCACCCAATGGTGGATAGGGCACTGCATCGTATAGAAGTAGTGTTATCTGGACCATTAAATACACGAAGGAAAGGTGATCAGCCTTCCGCTTCAGGTACCAGTTCAGGGTCATATCAAATAAATACGAGACTGAAAAGTCACAAAAATTATTTTGACCCTCTTGGGAATCGAACCCGGGACCTCCAGCATGGTAGACTAGCGCACTAACCACTACACTATGGAGGTGAACTTTATTCTATTAAGTATAATTATTTCACATTATTGTGACCATTCTTCCATCAAAAGTTACCAAAATACCAAAGCTAAATAATCTAATTTTTCATAAAGTGTATTTCATTGATTTTTACCTATATTTTTATGTTTTAGAATGAGGTTTTTGCTTCCAGATTGCTGCACTCATTAAAATGTATGCCACAAATAGCATTTGGATTTTGGTTTCCCAGCTGTTCTGTGGTATTGGAGGCGCTGGAGCAATTTCCTTACCGTCGTTATATGTCAGTGAAACTTGTGAACCTCGCGCAAGAGGAGCCATATCATCCATCATAGTGGTTCAGTACAGCTTCGGAGTATTCGTATGCTACTTACTAGGTGCCATCTTCTCCTATGATATCCTGAATGCCATGCAGCTAGCTCCGCCTATCTTGTTTATGGTAGCTTTTTGGTTTATGCCAGAGACTCCGCTATTCAGATTGAAGAAAGGCGAAGAAGAAGTAAGATGTTTATATAATCTATCCTAAATATCCCAAATATCCGCCTTCGAGGTGTAATGGTTAGCGTTTGGCAGAGGTCCAGGGTTCGATTCCCAGGAGAGATATAATAAATACTATTTATTTTGCTATGTAATATTTATTCAATCCAGCTTACATTTTGTAATAGTATACTACTGCAAATTACATGCTTTTAAATATTTTAAATTGTAATAATATAAAGATCCCATGTATAAATACATTGTTGGTGGTTGGTTTTTTCATCCACCCCGACCCATAGTATACTCTTCGTTATAATATACTAATTAGAGTCGTATACTAATCACAAGTAACTGCAAACCCAATTTCGATCTGTAAAATGTTTTTTGACATATCTTGCACTACCAAAAGTAAGCAAATAGAATGTTTATAAGCGTCTCCCGCTCTCTACCAACAGCATGTTAAAGACGCTTTTAAGCGTTTCCCGCAAACAATTTGTAAAAACAGTCGGGTGTTACTTTCGACTTTAAAAAACTTTTGGTTTTATGGAGTTTTTATAAAAAGTGATTAACTAATTGAACTCTCTGTTGTTTTGTTTTCTCTTCTAGGCTGCAGCCAGAGCTGTAGCTTGGCTAAGAAAAATACCATTGAACAGTGTTGCCGTTCGGACAGAGTTAGTAAGCCTTGCGAGACAGCTTCGAGGAGCAGAACCATTAGACATTTGTAAGTTATCTTTACTGTTTTAATCTGTTTTGTATTTAGCTTTGGATTTCTATGCTATCTGGTTCAACCAAGTCAACCATTAGTTTCTAGCAAATCTGACAACATCCTGCTCCTTAAAAAGCTGTGAATGCCATTGTAGGACCACCCAATTCCATCATACTTCATCCTTAATTATTTTTTCATCATGAAGAATTATGCAATCGTGAAATTCTCTGCTTACTTACTAAATACATATTACCCATGCAGTTTCTTCTGCTTCTTCTTATACTAACCCTCATCCACACCAAATGGTACATAAGATACTGCATTGCATCGACAAGTGTTTCACTGATCGTTAATTATGTGAAGGCAAAATAAACAGTACTGCGCTGAAAGTACCAGTCCAGGGTATATTGAATGAATAATGAAGTGTAAAATTGCTTACACTTATTATGAACTACCTGAGAATCAAACCTGGGACCTCCGACTTGGTAGTCTAACAAGCTTACTCCTACACTAAGGAGGTGGATAGTTTAAATATAGTCTGAAAAATTATGTGTGTTGTCACTTGCCACACAAAAGTTTTCCAACATAAAATATGTACAATACTGTTCACCACAATTTGGGTAATGTGGTCGTCAATCATGGGTAGAAATGTCAATGTTACACAGTGTATAAAGTGATCACTAAACCAGCCCATGATAGGGTGTTATCTTACATTAAAAAGACTTACATATTCACCTATGTGGAGATATCAATAAACCTTGAATAAAAAAAAATGTTTTTGGGAGTTGCTATGCAATGCACAAGAATTTAATAAACCCTGATGATGACAAGGTTCTTGTCGAAACCAGTAGATTAAAGTATACTAATAATAAAAAAGTGGTAAAAACAAGTTGTTTAATTTTATAAAGTTTATAAAATGTGCCATAAAGTATCTGCGAAAAACATTCAAGAAAAAAAAATTGCTATCTATGTCATTTTCATTACTTGCAGCGTATATGCCTACCAAAGATGACCTAGCTATGGAAATGGAATGGATTGCAATTCAAAATCCTCAGCGTCCAGTATTAATTCAAAAAAAGTATCCGGGTGGTATCACTCCAAAAGAATTGAATTTGGCACTAAAAAAAGAATCAGCCTGGAAGCTTTTGTGTGAGTATATTCAATATTAACCTTGGCTCTACCCGACTGAGTTTCTCCAGGGTATGCTTGGCTACAATACTTTAGAGACTAGAAGGAATGTGTATTTGATTACGCATTTTTATCGATTGTTCCGCAGTATGATCGATAATCCTGAAATTATCCGGAACATTGGTCTGTATGTTCCCGATAGTTACCTAAGACAGCGTCGGCATAGATTGTTTCAAATTCCTATACACAGGACCAACCTGCCGATGGTTATGTCTGTAGGAAGAGCTACCGCTATGTTGAACAATACCTCATTGGATATTGATCTGTTCCATGTGTCTGAAGGAGTTTTCCGAAGCGGGATTCTTCTATACCTTTAGCAATAGTTTATATTTTATTTAAATGTATACGATTCTTAAACATTTATAATTTGTGATGTATATATTAATTGAAATTAAAAATTGAAATTTAATTGAATTGAAAATAATATTTCTTAGTACATTTTCTTCCATAGCTAGTGTCTGAGGGATGGGTCTTCACATGACACCAAATTACAGCTCGCCTGATGATAATCACCCTCCACTTAAGACAGTCCCTGATACCCTTCTCTTTGAGCCAGTCAAACCCCAGACACAGCAACGTCACTGGAGGTATTCTCGAAATACTCCATGACCCTTAAAAATTTGGGTCACTGCATAGTTCAATTTATGTTTTTTTATGAGAGTTTATAAAATTTTGTATACTTGGGAAGATATTGTTTGTAATTTTTCCCTTAAATTAAAATTTTAAATCAGAAAAAACTCTTTTTGTGAATGTGATGAGACGTCATCACAAAATGTCCCTGATTTAGTGTGGATATGTCCATTTTTTTAAAAAGAAAGATTTTAATTGGAAACAGAATGCGCAAGAGAACGTATGCAGTTGACAAAATTTGATGGGCATAAAGATCTATCAGATTTAGTGGAGTCTTATTTAAAAAAGATGACAAGAGGAATAAGACAAATAAATTTATTATGTGACAAATCTTGCTTGATATAAGATATTGAATCCGTTGTATTGTATTATATCTATTATATTGTTTTTAGGGATCAACCTTATTCATTTATTATTTAATATACACATTCACAATCACTTTTCTTTCTTCTAACCCTTATCCGCACCCAATGGTGCATAGGGCACTGCATCGTAGCGAGGCAGAGTTTTCTTGATCGTTAATTGCATGAAGGCAAGGTGATCAGCCCTGTGCTTCTCGTCCCAGTCCAGGCGATATTAAATAAATATTAGAGTGAATCATTTTTAAGATATATAAACTGAATATGCTGTAGATCTTTGTACATAATTCTAAAACTTTGTACATTTTGCACATAGGCAAGGAGAATTTTCTTAGTCAACTAAAAAAATATATAAAAATTCACTGGAGGAGCAATGACTTAAAGGGGCTGACAGAGAGTATACCATGCCATGGATGCAATGACTGATAGCTGTCAAAACAACAATAATAATCTCTTGTTTTTCCAGTTTCTTCAAGAGCAGCAATTCGTGGATTGATCATCTGCCTGGCTCAACTTGCTTCTCAAACTTTGATGGGTCTCGGTGCGATATCGGTATATGCTAGCGTGGTTTTTGACGCAGTTCATCTGAAATTATCTTCAGACATCTGTTCAATAATCTACTCTGTTATACTGATGATTGGCTGCGCTTCCGGAACCTTGATGATGGATTTGGTTGGAAGACGCGTAAGCAAGCTTGTTTTTAAAATGAATTGGGAGATAAACTATTTTTCACACAAGTTTAAAGTGATCAAGTATTTCAAATGTACTTGAAAGTGGTCAGGTCAAGAGTCGATATAATTGATGGGTATGTATGAGGAAATGCAGGAATATGGAAGAGGCAAAGATTGTTTGCAAAGACAGGTTGGTGTGGCGTTCAATTCTCTCTGCCTACCCCTGCGTAGAGGTGGTGTAATAGTTAGTCAGTTGGTTAATTTGTAAGTTTATTAAAGTGTCTAAATATTGATTTAAGAACCCTGAAAAACTAAATTATTGAAAAAAACGTGTTTTGTTGTTACTATAGCACAATAATATTATTTATTGACTTGACATTAACTTTGTGAGATAACTTGATGATTTCAATATTTTTCTTTTAAAAGAATAACCTGCAAAGCGTCTATTTTAGATGCTTGTCTGCAGGTAGAAAAGAAAGGATAGGGAAAATAAATATGAAAAATAGATCACAAACACCCTGACAAATTGAAAATGAATCTTTCTCGAATTAAATTTGCAATTGGCGGAAATCTAACCCGTGATGCTAGTTTTCGCAGTCGAGGGTCTACCCAACTACGCCACGGCACTTGTCTATAAAAATAAAACACTTATATAAGATCACTTTTGAGTTTATTAACAAAAACACGACTAGTTTTTAAAACTAAAGATGTTCTCAAAACTTGTCAAGTTTACATTAATAAACTAAATAAAATGGTCTCATATATTCATACCTAATATTGTAACCTAAGCCAATGTTGTTACTATGCTAATACATCATTGTGAAATAGGGCAGTTTTTGTTTATATTTTACATCTCTTTATTATGGAATATGGTACAATTCTAATACTTGAATTTGTTTATTTTTCCTTGCAGGCACTTCAAATATGGTCGTGTTTCATTGTCTCTATTGGAATTCTGATTCTTGGCATCTTTTTCTATATGTCCACTAACGATTATGCTCCCGATTGGATGGCCTGGTTAGCGTTTATAGCATTGACTGTGTCTGTGATCACATTTAATGCCGGACCATCTCCTGTTGTATTTGTTTTGCTGGCAGAATACTTTGCAGCCGAGGTATGATTTACAAAATCTTCTTTTCTTTTATTTTATTTTAATTTGCCAATACGAGACGTCTCCAAGTCACTCTGTCATGCGCCATCTCCTTGGCTTCCTCCCAGGTTAGTCTGGCATCTCAAAGTTCCTCTGAGTATAATCGGTCGTCAGCGGCCTTCCGGAGCGCCGGGATCCTCGTGGTCAGAAGAAGAGACATGAAGGGTTTATGCTCTCAGGTGGCATTCTAAGTACATATCCCAACCATGTCCACCTTCTACTCCTCAGAACTTCCAGTATGAGGGGCTGTTGGGTTCTTCTCCTCACATCCTCATTCCTGACGAAGTCATACCACTTGACTCCCAGTATTCGCCTTAGGCACCTATTTTCAAAACTTACTAGTTTCTTGCTCTGAGCTTTGGTAAGGTGCCACGACTCGCACCCGTGTGCGTTACACACTGTTAGGATGCAGGCGTTAAAGAGACAACACTTAGTTTTTGTCGAGTAAAGCAGTGAGTCCCAGACATTGCACATATTATTGAATATAGTTCCTGCCATTCCAGTTCCCTCTTCGTTCATTCGTTCAGTTCCCTCTGGACACTACCATCCTCCATTATGTGTGTTCCAATATCAAAAGGTGTCGACTCGAACGACCGCTTGTCCAAAATACATGTCAATATTACAAAACACATTAGTCAATATTAAACAAATTTATACAGATTCTTTTGTCTTTCCTCTCTGTATGTGTATATTAACTATAGATAATTTTCCAGGTGAGGGACTTGGCTAACACCATCGTCATGGTATTTATGTGGATTTCCTCTTTCATTTTGATGTTTTTCTTCTCACCGTGTGTCTCTACATTTGGAATAGCCAATGTCTTTTTCTTCTTTGCGGCTACATCTTTTATTTCTGGAATACTTTCATATCTCTTCATTCCAGAAACTAAAGGCAAGACACAAGATGAAATTCTACAGATTTTGGATAAAGGGATTATATGTAAATGATGCCATAAAAAATATATATAGCCTAATTTTGTAAATATTATAGTCTATTATTATCTGAATACCTATCGTATTATTTGTTAAATTTTATTATTTCAACAATAGTTGTAAAATAAAAAAATTACTAATTTTAACAACTTTTTTATTTGATTTTTATTGATAATTTACATTGAAATTTAAAACATAAGCCTGTTAAAAATGAATAAGAAAATATTTCATTTTATTACTAATCTATGTATTTGTTTAATTTTGATACTAATATATATGGTATATATTTGTCAAAAAACACTGATTTAAAAAACGGTGTATCCTAAACCAATTTAATTGAAATATTTCAATTTATTTTCTCAACAAAAAAAAATAGGAATAATTAATGTTTATTTATACACGTAAAGCGTTTGTTGATACAATCCTTTAAATCCCCTGCATAGAGAAACTGTACAATATTTTACAGTGAATTCAAGTTTTTGTTTTTAATTGTAAATGTGAATTATTACTGCAAACAAAACACGAAACCGCAAGAAAAACATTTTTGCGGCAAGGAATGCTTCTAAAGGGTGAAATGGAAATGATTGAAAGTAAGTACTTTAAATTTAATAATAGTATTTTTTTTTCAAATTTATTGAATGGCAACATTGTACTGGAAACGTCAAACTGACCTCCGTAGCATGGGTTTACTATTACGAATTTACAAAATTAAATGATGAAAGAGAGTAAACAGCGTTGATTATCATGGCGAATCATTACGACGTACCGAGCTGGTAAACTATCCGTCCATATGATCGTCAACGTATTTAATTTAACCCCCGTTTTGATGAGTTATTTGTTTTATTCAGGGCCGGGAAGCCACCCACTGGGCTTCATTTGGATGTTTTGAAAGGCGACAAGTTGATACAGAAACTCATGCTGGACGAGAAGAAATGCTACCTTTTCGGGAGGAACCCTCAGATGAATGATTTCTGCATTGACCATGCCAGCTGCTCGAGAGTTCACTCGGCTTTTGTGTACCACAAGCATTTGAACCGGGCGTTCTTAGTCGACCTGGGAAGCAGTAAGTATAGAAAATAACTTCTTTAACCCTCTCGAACACTAAACCCTCGATCGAGGTCTAAAAGTACGAAAGTTAAAAGTGCTCACAAATGGTACTTCTCATACTTTTCTTTCACATTTCGCTCACTCCTTTCAAGAATGTCATAAATCAAAAATCGTTAATTTTCAGTTGTGCGTTTTTTCGGAATGCCCAGAAAATGTACTATAACTTAATAATATTTACCCGCTACAGGGCAGAAAGTTTTGTTTTTGAATTTTGAAGAAATGGTATTGTTTAATTATGTATTTAAATAAACTAAATATTTTTCAAATGGAGAAAAAACATTCAGGTTTTACCTAAAAAAATCTGTTGCACAGTAAGAAGTTCAATAAGTGGCTTGATATTTATTTTCAATACTTTAAAAACGACCTCCTGAAAAATCAAGTTTTTTGATATATGACGTTGTTGAAAGGAGTGAGCGATATGTAGAATTGACGCATATGCATTTTTGAATACCTCTGGGTTATATTGACTAAAAATACTACCTTGTTTCACCGAGTTCTGAATATTGGATGAAGTTTAGTACCTTTGTTAATTTATGTACATAGGTGATTATTTTGAAAGTCAGATAATAGTATAAAGTTGTGTAAACAATATTATAATCCCTTCTTCGTTTCAAAGGAACAATCACAATTGACTAGATAAGCATATTCTTCTCTTCTCCGTCTTATTCCTCATTGCTGAGGGTTGTGACGCTTGCAGAAGCAATGACTCTTCTCCAGTTATCCCTTGACTGCGCTGCACGTAGCGCTCCAACCACCGAGGTGCCTGCTGCTGCCTTAATTTGATCGGTCCATCGTGTGGGGATCTTCCTCTCCCTCTCTTTCCCTCCAGGCCACCGATCACAACTAGTCGCTCATTGCCACGCGCAACGTGTCCAAAGAACTGGAGAATCCGTCTGGTACAGATATTGGCCAGAGTCATATATATAGATATATAGATAAGCATATATTTCATTTCATATTTCATATTCGTTTTAACACTTTTTTTGCCAACATATTTTTGAGAGACTTACCTTAAAAACCATGCTAATTTGTTCAAAAAGCAAAAATACAAGCAATTGATATTCATAATTTATGTATCAATCGTTTGATTATTATGATTTTTATTACAATAACTACCAAAAGCCGACTAGTCGGCTTTTCGCTGCCATCCGTCAACGACCAAACTCTGATTAGTCGGTTTTTCTACCCTACGCACTGAAAATAATTTTCACAATTATGTACATCATTATATCAATTTCGAATTTAAACTATCCATTTTAAAAGGATATTACTAGGAACTAGAAATTGTTTTTTTTTTAAATAAAAAATATTTGTGTTCTTATTATTTAGGGTTTTTAAGTGTATAAATATTTTAAACAATAAAACCCACAATTGGCATTCCGATAGAGTATTAATTTTAAATTCTTATAAAATTGGATCTGGCTGATTTTGAAAGTAGGCAACTCAAATAGTCAATGATGAAGTTTTTGGAAAAAATGGACTTGGTCACTTTCTCCTGTATGACTACGATACATTAAGTTACTCCACCAATTGAATGAAATGAGTAAATTTGTGGTTATTTTATTGACTTGCAGCGCATGGTACGTTTATTGGACAGATGCGGCTAGAATCTAATAAACCGACACAGCTTCCTATCGACTCTATTTTTCACTTTGGGGCCTCGACAAGAAATTATGTTATCAGGTATTTCTAATATTATTTATAAATTTGCCATTTCATTTATAGAACTACAATTTAATTTATATATTCAATGTTTAAATCAAGCACTGATTTTTTTAACCTACAAAGTTGTATTTTATTGTTAAAAAGCACATAAAAATAAATTTTGTGACAATTGTTTCCCCTAGTCATGGCATTTTCAACCGAATGAACGAAAGACATTAGTTTGATTTATCCGCACCCCAATGGTGCATTTGGCATTGCATCGTATAGAAGCAGTGTTATCTTGATTGTCAAATACACAAAGGAAAGGTGATCAGCCTCCCGCTTATGTGTTTATTAACAATAAAATACAACTTAGTAGACTCAAAAAATCAGTATTTGATTTTAACATTTAACATTAACTTTGTGGAATAACATGATGTAAACACAAAAAAATAACACTTGTCCACTTTTGAGTTTATTAATGTAAACACGACTAGTTTCAAGAACTACAGATGTTCTCATTAACAGGTGGAAATATTAACTGTTTGTATTTTCATTTGTTGATGAGAACATCCATAGTTTTTGCAACTAAACTTAAACTATTTAAAATTATTATTTTAAAATTAGTTGATAAATTAGTATCCTAATTTGCCCGCCTCCTACCATTACAATCCTAAATTGTAATGGTTACCGTGTTTAGCTACTGTGCTGGAGGTCCCGGGTTCGATTCCAAGGGGGGATGAAAATAAACATTAGTGATTTTACCCTCTAATATTTATTTGATACTACCCTAGACTGGTCACTGAAGTGCAGGAGTGATCACCGTGCCTTCATGAAAGTAATATTGCGTCACCATTGGGTGGGGATAAGGGTAAAAAAAAATACATACTAATTAGGGTCATATACCAATCATTAGTAACCGCAAACCCAATTCTCATCTGTACAATGTTTTTTGGCGTCTCCCGCTCTCTACCAACAGTATGTAAAAGGCGTTTTTACACGTTTCCCGCAAACAGTGTTTCAAGGTCATATTTGTTTCTATAATTTTTAGAGAGCGTCCTTCCGGAAACAACAGGAGCATAATGGAAGATATCCCCGCTGCGGATTCTGAAGGCGTCCTACTCGGGCTTCCTGAAACTCAGACTGAAATGGATGTAAGATCGATATGGTTTTGTAAAATCTTCTTCTCCTGATTTTGGTGCCTAATCGATTGATAACGATATTTTTTCATCCTACAGAATTTAACGGAGTTCAACACGGCCCACAATAGAAGAATATCTATGCTTGGAATTTCTACTGATGATGCCTCTGATACTATGAAGGTATTATAAAAAAATTAGAAATAAATGAATTATTTAAGTTTTCATTTAATTGATTACGTCATTATTTAACATAATGTTCTTACACCAGTAGTTAGAAATAGTGAGAGCGAGGTGATCTTTAGAAAAAAACTAAAAACACATTTGTAAATCTGTCAATCCATCTCTGGTGGTCTACCCAGGAGTCCTCTATCTTGGGGTTGGTCGCACAGTGCAATGTGGGGGAGTCTAGATAGTTCCATTCTCCTCACATGTGCATACCATTATCTTCTTCGTTGTCTTTATAATTTCATTAACATCAAATTTGTTGGATGTATTCAGAAATGCAAATCAAAAAAAGTGTGTTCTATTTTGATATTTATAGTTTTATATTATTTTTTAACATCTCATCAAAGATGAAGAAGAATATGGAAGTCTGGGCATTTACGGGGCTCACAACCGTCATAGGCTGGTTTTTCATCTCACCAATAGATGTCTCTAGTAAAGTTCTAGTGATTCAAGAACAATGTTTCAAAATTGGTTCATATACATATATAGAATTTCCAAGAATTTGAGTAGTGTGGTTGTCAATAATGGGTAGAATTGGTGAACGTTTTACGTGTGTTAAGTGATCACTTAAACCTGCCTATGACGGTCGTCAGCCCCGTAAACGCCCAGACTTCCATATTCTTCCTTATCTTTGATGAGATGTAAAAAAATAATATAAAACTATAAATATCAAAATAGAACACACTTTTTTTTTATTTCCATTTCTGAATACATCCAACGAGTTTATGTTTAAGTGATCACTTTAGACGTGTGTAAAGTGATCATTTAAACCAGCCTATGACGGTCGTCAGCCCCGTAAACTCCCAGACTTCCATATGCTTCATCATCATTGATGAGATGTCAAAAAATAATATGAAAACAACTCCGGTAAATGGAGATAATCCAGATTTTGTGAACAAGTATTTGGACACACTCAAAATGTTGTTTATAGTTTTAGTTTTCTGTCATTTAACACTATTATTCTAGTTCTACTTATAATACCTATACTTTTATACCCTTTACTATGTATATTGTATACCCACACACAGGCCATGCCTTTGTGGGATCTTTTTTTGTATTTATATTTATATTTTATTCATATTTTTTTGTATTTGAATTTATGTCATGTAATGCAAAAGAATTTAAAATAGAAAAAAATATATATTGTCAAGTTTGATTGACGTTACAATTTTTTTCCACTCCAGGCGGTGGGTGGCAAGCGCTCTTCAAGCGCGGTGTCCTCCAACGTCCCCCCGTCCAAGCGTCACCGGAGAGAGGTGTCCTTCAACGAGGACGTGGACATCATCAACCCCGAGGACATAGATCCCAGCATCGGACGCTTCAGGAACCTGGTGAAGACTACCATAGTGCCGACGGCCGGACCCCTGGGATCCAAACGGATGAAGCTTTCCACCGGTGAAGAGAGTAAGTTGACTTATTTATTTTTAATGTATAAAACAGATCTAAATACCTTCTTCTTTTAAACGTATAACGTATAACAATGAATCATGTCGATACATTCATTTCACACAGTTTTCACACTCTTCTATGGCTCCGAATGCTAGACGATCTATAACACCTACTCCATACAACTAGATACATACTGCTGAAATGCGAATGCTTAGATGGTCAGCTGGAGTGTCCCTTAGAGACAAAATGAAGATTTTACGCATCTTAGAAGCCTGGATGTAACCGACATCAATAGTAACGTAGAGGAAAAGCAATTGAGATGGTATGGGCACATAGGACACAGAGAACCTAAACATATTGTAAACCAGGCAATCGCCATGGATCTTCCTTGAAATACATCTAGAGGAAGACCGAAAAATTCATGGATGCTACAGAAAGATAACATGATTCGAAGGCACGGCCTAAGTGATGTTGTATATGATACAAGGACCTACAACCTGAGGACCAGGAGAGCTGATTCCAACAGTCTACTAAGACGATAAGTTGAGATGAAGCCAGGAAGAAGAAGAAGAAGTCATGCAATCATTTATAACATGGCTGCAAAGGTCCATTTTATGTGCCCGTACCAGGTACGGACATATCGCTCACTCCTTTCAACAACGTCATTTATTAAAAAAAAGATTTTTCAGGAGATTTTTTAAAGTTTAAAAATATAATAGGATGTATTAAAAATAAATATCAAGCCACTTATTGAACTTTTTATTGTGCAACAGATCTTTTTAGGTAAAACCTGATGGTGTTTTCTCCATTTGAAAAATATTTAGTTTATTTAAAAAAAGAATTAAACAATACCTTTTCTTCAAAATGCAAAAACAACACTTTCTGCCCTGTAGCGGGTAAATATTAAATTAAAAATATGCCGCTTTTTCTGGATTATAGTTCATTTTCTGGGCATTCCGAAAAGATGCACAACTGAAAATTGCCGATTTTTGATATATGACGCTGTTGAAAGGAGTGAGCGATATGCGCAAAGTCCCATTTATTTTTTACGCATATGTGGTATGGGCAAATTGTTCAAAGGGTATTTTTTAATATATTGTAAAAGCCGTCGTGATTGTCAGTAAAGATACTTAATGGTTTGTACCACAAGGTTTATTCATAATACAAGCGCGATGCGATTTTATGTATGATCGAACAGTTGTTTTCCAGCACACGTGCTCCAGGCAACATGGCGGGCATTCATTGGCTGACATCATCCCCCCTACTTGACATCAATGTCGTCATGTTACATTACAGTGTATTTTTTTACAGATATCAATCAATCTCATCACCTCCGAGACCTTTCGAAGCATCTCCACCCATCCGTGCTGTATCACGACCTCCCGCCTCCGCAGACCAACGCCGGCCTCACCCTATCGGGAAGCATGTCAATGTTTGGCGCCAGGTATGTTTATTACTCTCATCACAATTCAGTAGAGATGTGCTAATGGGTAACTATCACTTTATGCACGTGCAACATCCACCATTCTACCCATGATTGACTACTTTGTCCGGGGACATCCTGCACAACATCTTTGCCATTCCCCAGCCCATGAGGATTGAGAGGAAGGCGTTGCAATTTGTCAGCTCATCTGACCCATTCCAGACTCAGCCCTCTCGACGTCTTGAGACTGATTGAATATGTTTTATTTTGTATCTTTCTTTATCGTCATCGTCCTATTATTATCAAATTCATTATAAGCGCCCTTGAGGCAGTATTTTATAAAAATGGCGCTATAAAAAGTATCCTAATTATTATATAGTGCTTTTGAAAGTATAGATTTGTTTAATATATTGTTAACGACCTTGAAGTCTGTACCTTCTCAGCATTTCTTCTCCATGTTATAATGGATAAATTTAAACATTGTGTTTCACTTTCTCTCGCTGCTCGCTGATAGTGTGTGAAGGAGACGTGTATTTACCAGTTATTTTATTATTATTTTATGTTTAAGACTTTTTGTTTCTGTATTAGTGTATTCATTAGTGTATTTTTATATTAGATATTGTATATATGTATTATGTTAAAGGCATTAGCCGTTCAATAAATAAATAAATATAAAACCACACTACTCAAATTTTTGGAACTCGTACGTATATCATATATCTAGTGACGCTTTATGTTTGAGTTTACTAGACAGTCTGGGTATTTACAGGGCTTATGACCGGTCGTAAGCTGGTTAAGTGAACACTTTACATACATGCAACATTCACCATTCTACGGTCCATTCATATTTATTTTTCCTCTAATTTATTTGTATTCATATTTATTTTACTTTATACATATTGTAGTCATACAGGAGAAAGTGACCAAGTGCATTTTTTACAAAAACGTGATCATTGACTATTTGATATCTTACTAGCTTAATATTGCCCTGAAAAAGATCCCAAAGGATTTTAAACTTGGAAGTATAATATGTATATTGACTTGTTAAAAATGACTAACTGCATTGGTGTTTATTTTCTTACCAAGCAAAAATGACTTAAATGGCCCTCCTGAACATTTTACGTTTTGTTATTTGGTCACTTTCTCCTGTACAACTACGATATTTATACTATACATATTTAGTTATATTTATTTTACCTCTGATTTATATTTAGTTGGCAAACATAACATCTAGAGGTAAAATAACTGTAGATTCACAGTACCCATGATTGACAACCACACTACTAAAATTTTTCGAAATTCTACGTATACATCAATCTCATGACGCTTTATGTTTGAGTTTACCAGACAGTCTGGGTATTTATAGGACTTATGACCTGTCGTAAGCTGGTTAATTGAACACTTTACGCACATGAAAAATTCTAAATTTTTTGGAACTTCTACGTATATCATTAATCTCATGACTCTTTATGTTTGAGTTCACAAGACAGTCTAGATATTTATAGAGCTTATGACTGATTATAAGCTGATTAAAGTAAACACTTTACACACATGAAAAGTTCTAAATTTTTTGAAACTATTGCATACATCATTAATCTCATCACGCTTTATGTTTGAGTTTACTAGGCAGTCTGGGACTTTTTGTCCGCCTCCGTAGTGTAATGGTCAGCACGTTCGGCTACCGTTCTGGAGGACCCGGGTTCGATTCCCAGGGGGGGTAAGAATAAATATGAGTGATTTTTTCACTATAATATTTATTCAATACTACCCTGGACTGGTACTTGAAGCGGAGGGCTGATCACCTTTCCTTCATGTGCAAACGATCAAGATAACACTGCGTTTATATGACGCAGTGCCCTATGCACCATTGGGGTGCGGATAAGGGTTTTATTATTATTATTATATTAGACAGTCTGGGTATTTACAGGACTTATGGCCTGTCGTAAACTGATTAAGTGAACACTTTACACACATGCAACATTCACCATTCTACCCATGATTGACAACCACACTACAAAATTTTTTGGAACTTCTATGTATATATTTATACACATAAATTTGTACGTATATATTTCTATGTATATACTTCTACTATATTTTGGAACTTCATGACGCTTTATGTTTGAGTTCACAAGACAGTCTGGGCTTGTGACCGGTCATTGGCTGGTTAAGGAAAGTGTTCCTGACTATTTTTATTATTTTTTTCACAGGCTCGGTCTCTCGCTTCCGAACCCCGCGCCGGACGTAGATCTCTACGAAAGCATGGAGATCTCCGACCACGAGAACATCAGCACCAACATGAGCGCCAATTCCAGCGTCAACCGGTCCCACGACATGTCTGCCGAGGGGACCCAGGGCCCGTCCAACGAGCCCCGGAGGAAGAAGTACGCCAAGGAAGCCTGGCCGGGCCGGAAGCCTCCGCTACTCTCCGGAGTGTGAAGAGACCAGAGATGGCGGGTGTGGAATATCTAGATCAAGGGTTTTATTGCTGTATCTTGTACATCAAAAGCATTGTTGAATTTGTGGTATGGTAATATAACACTCTCCTTATTATCCATCATTAATTTTGTATACAACATTTTGAGTGTGTCCAAATACTTGTTCACAAAATCTGGATTACCTCCAATTACAGGAGTTATTTTCATATTATTTTTTGACATCTCATCAAAGATGAAGAAGAATATGGAAGTCTGGGCATTTACGGGGCTGACGACCGTCATAGGCTGGTTTAAGTGATCACTTTACACACGTGTAACATTCACCATATAATTTCTTGTGGTGAATGTTACAGAGTTTCTGTTTAATAAAAAGCTTCTTTACATCTCACCAATAGATGTCTCTAGTGAAGTTCTAGTGATTCAAGAACAAGGTTTCTAAATTGGTTCATATATATTGAACTTCCGAGAATTTGAGTAGTGTGGTTGTCAATAATGGGTAGAATTGGTGAATGTTATACGTGTGTAAAGTGATCACTTAAACCAGCCTATGACGGTCGTCAGCCCCGTAAATGCCCAGACTTCCATATTCTTCTTCATCTTTGATGAGATGTCAAAAAATAATATTAATTTTGTATACTACCACTTTTTTTAGATGGGATTTGTATTTTTTTGATGGAAAATAGAGTGTGGTCATCGTTAGCAAAATTAATAAGACAATATCGCAAGGCAATCGGTACTGTTCTTAACATTATCTTTAAACCAAAACAGGAATTTGAAGGATTGGAATCTAGAAAATTTTAATTGTCTTATGACCCGGCAAAGCTCATAATAGCTCTTCAACTGAAAACTATTTTGTACCACCTTTAACAGCTCAAATACTGACTTACCGAAAATGTACATACCTGTAATGATCCAAAACTTAACTCTCTGAGACCCAAATTGTGAAAAATATGATCAATAAATATATACAGTACAATAAATTAAAATGCGGCTTAAATTTATTTAATTAACGGTGCGATCGGATTTTTTTTGAGACAATATTACACACTGAGGGCGTTTGTCCACTACACGGAATTTTACCGTCCTGCACTTCAGTTAGCGTTTTAAAACGATGATTGGCTTGTGCTTTTGTCCATCTTTCTTGGGATCGGAGCTCTTGATCGGTGCGTGAACACGTTGCGCGTAAATTCAATTACGCTAAACTGTCGTAGTCGCTTTCATTTTTCAAAACCGTGGACAAGCGCCCTAAGTGTAATATTACATCTCATATTACACCTTAACACATTATTTGCGGGAAACGCTTAAAAGCGTCTTTTACATATTGTTGGTAGAGAGCGGGAGACGCTTATAAGCATTCTATTTGCTTACTTTTGGCAGCACGAAAGATGCCAAAAAACATTGTACAGCTTGGCATTAGGTTTGTGGTTATTTATGATTACGCCGGAGTTGATGAAAAAACCGCCCAATGACAATGTATTAAGAGTAATATTATTATCTTTTACTTTTACTAAAATAAAATGCTTTTTGCACTCAATAAATAAAAATGATTCACAGTTGCTAAAAATATTAAGTTTGGAGAGAACCGTCTGCTATATTTTTAAGTCTTAGCTCTACCCTTATGAGACCCTATGAGAGGGTTTAATGATCGAGGGCATGTATAAAATGTCACATTGCAATAAACAAATTTGAGAACAAACATTTTTAATATGTTTGCGGGCAACACAAATGTAGCCGTTGATAAATAAAGCCTCTTTTGTGACGGAGACAGCTACAGCTGTCTTGTATTTTCAGTTCTCCAAAGACAAAGCGGTTACAGCCGCTAAAAGTATCAATGTCTTTTTTTCTTCTTAGGCCTTGTGACCTGTTTTTAAGAGGGATGCGATGTTGATTCCTAGCTGTCAATCCATATCTTTGGTCGTCTACTTTGAGGTTGACCGTGCAGTGCAATTTGAGGGAGTCTGGATGGTTCCATTCTCCTCACATGCGTACCATTGTCTCCTTCGTTGCCTTCCCCACCTAACAACATCTTCAATCTCACATATTTCCATTATCCTGGTGTTCCTTATTCTGTCTCGTAGACTCTGCCCAGACATGTTATTTATATGATATATTTGTTATACTGTTGAATCAGATATTGTGTTAATCCGTACAATAAGCCGGAGTTTTCTTTTCAATGTCCCAAGAAAGAGGCAAAAAGCTTCAATAATGACAAAGACTATCACTGAGGTTCATTACCCACATATGTTCATCGAATCTGGCAAATTTCGTTCTCAATGTACTTGTTCTCGTTATAAATAAGCTGATATTCTAATTTGTATATAAAAATAAAATACTTACATAAGGCAATTTTTGAGTTCATACATTGCTCATTCCCTTCAAGAACGTCATAAATCAAAAAACTTGATTTTTCAGGAGAACGTTTTTAATGTTTAAAAATGTAATACAATGTATTAAAAATACATATCAAGCCACTTATTGAACTTTTTACTAGGTAACAGATCTTTTAGGTAAAACCTGAAAGTTTTTTCTGCATTTGAAAAATATTTAGTATATTTAAAAAAATAATTCAAAATTCATTTCTTAAAAATGCAAAAACAACACTTTCTGCCCTGTAGCGGGTAAATATTATGTTAAAAATATGCCTCTTTTGCTGGGATATAGTACATTTTCTGGGCATCCCGAAAACATGCACAACTAAAAATTGTCAATTTTTTATTTATGACGTTCTAAAAGGAGTGAGCGACATGTAAACACGACTAGTTTCGAGAACTACTAATATTCTCATCAACAGGTCTAAATACAAACTGTTGAAAATGCATGTACATCTGACATTTCATTTGCGGCGGGAAAAATGTTAAATCTACTCGCCTGGCGCATATACCAAACCCAACGTGTTAAGCAATACTTGTCATTACATATTTAAGCAATACTTGTCATTGAATATCTAAGCAATACTTGTCATTGAATATTTAAGCAATACTTGTCATCAAATATTTAAGCAATATTTGTCATTGAATATTTAAGCAATACTTGTCATTGAATATTTAAGCAATACTTGTCATTAAATATTTAAGCAATATTTGTCATTAGATATTCGAGCAATACTTGTCATCACATATTTAAGTATGTAATTCTTGTCAATAATATGAATGCAAAATGTTATACTTATCATTACATATTTAAGCAATACTTGTCATCATGTATTAAAGCAAAACTTGTCATTACACATCACATAGTAAACCCAATTGGTTTGAAAGATTAGCGTAAAAATAAACAACGCTTGTTAAAGGTTCTGTGTATGCTGATCGGGGTTTTGTTACTAGTGTTTTGTTAGGGTTGTCTCACACTGATTTGCCTGAAATATATCATTCATTCATTCAAACCCTTATCCGCACCCCAATGGTGCATAGGGCACTGCATCATACAAACGCAGTGTTATCTTGATTGTTAACACATGAAGGAAAGGTGATCAGCCCTCCGCTTCAGTTACCACTCCAGGGTAATATGGAATAAATATTAAAGTGAAAAAATCACTTACATTTAATTGACCCCCCTGGGAATCGAACCCGGGACCTTCAGAACGGTAGCCGAGCGTGCTAAGCATTACACTACGGAGGCGGATATAATATATAGGTAACCTTGAAAATATATAGGTACAAAATAACTGTTGGAAATTGTCTCTCTCAATATTGTATTTTTCATTTTTAGCTATATATGTAACAAAATGAAACTGAATATATTCATTTTATAATGTATTTTGTAACATGGAAGACTATGTAAGATTATTTTTATGGTGAAGAAACTATTCTTAGTTTTAATAAAGTGTCAATAAAATTTGTTTTTATTTCTGAAATATTCATTTACTTTTTTTGTATTGCCATTATTTTCAATGCCTTACCACTGTTGCACAAACGCACTAGGTCTTAAGGTGGAGACTGACCGGAGCATTTTGTCGTAACATAACGTCGTAACATCGCTCGCGGCGAAGCTAAGCATCTGAAACTATGGATGGAGCCCTCGGCTCGCTGTACTGACTGCCTAAATGCTTGCATCGTAACGTGTTACGTTACGACGAAATGCTCCGGTCAGCCTCCACCTTTACATTACTGGAAGAGAGAGGACTTGATAGAGGTAAAATTCTAAGTGGTTACTACACCTGCAAGAGATATTTGGGCTCGCTGGTTAGGTGGGTCAGGGATTGTAATGAAAACACTTCAAATTGAATTATTGGTATTTATTTAAGTAATCGATTACTTATTACGATTATCGATAATACATGGTAGTTGACACGTAGCGGTTCCCGAGTTGACGGAGTACGAATGTTCCGAGGCGGAGTTTGGTGCCGGTTGTAGAGACGTGTCGCTAGTGTAGAACTACTTCGCGTCATACCTTAGATGCGCTAGGAGGTTTGCTTGGGCTAATTCTTCTTTACACCGTTTAAAAGCAGAGATTTTTACTGTCGTCCACTGTACTGGATGTTTCCCTTTTACGTTCCTTACAAGGAGGTCATTTAACCCTTTCCACTCTGACCATTTTTTCTCATAACTGATCAGCTACTCTGATCAAAAAAATGCGACGTTTTTCTACCATTAAAATAAATATTTTGGTTCCCTAATTTTGGGACACTGTCTGGCAATTCGCATGACTATGTTAATTAAGATTAACTGTATTTATCTGAAATATTTTTTGGTAGAATATACTTGGGTGATAGAGAAATCAGTGATTAAAGTTATACCTGCGCCGGGCCAGACATTGTGGCCCACGGAGCTGCCTACTACAATCGGGCCAGAATGTCTGGCCTCTCAGCAGCCTTGGGGATGAACCTACGATAAAAGTTCAGAGTCCCAAGGAATCTTCGCAAGTCTTTAGTCGTCTCCGGTTTGCTGAATTTTCTTATAGCTTCGACCTTGTCCGGGAGCGGGCATGTCCCTTCGGCGGACAAGAGATACCCGAGGAACTTTACCTCGGATTTGCCAAAGTGGCATTTCCCGGCGTTGACCACAACACCGTATTCTTGCAACCGCTTAAAGAGCGTACTTTAGTGGTGCCGATGTTGTTCTTACGTCTTTGAGGCGATCAAAATATCGTCGATATATGCATAACAAAAGTCCAGGCCGAGGAGAACTTCGTCCATGAACCTCTGAAACATTTGGGCTGCATTTCGCAAGCCAAATGACATATACAAAAATTCAAATAAACCAAAAGTGTAGATATCGCTGTTTTCGCCATGTCTTCTCCAGCTACCGGGATCTGGTTATATGCGCGCACCAGATCCATGGTGAAGAATCTCTTATTTTGAAGTGACTGAGCGAAGTCTTGGATGTGTCGCACGGGATACCCAGACTTCCATATTCTTCTTCATCTTCGTTTGATTTGTCAGAAATGTAAATATAACTTTGTCTATTTTTATCCTCCAAGGAATCAAACACCCACTACGGACCCGGGTGTTTGCCTTATACTCCTTTATTAATGAAATTCTTAGAAAAAAAAATTGAATGATAAAAAAAAACATAAAATTTCGAGATCCCGGATGATCGAGAGTTTAGTCAATAAATTGATAGGTACAAGTACCAACTTAATAAAACTAATACATGAAACAGTTTTATCTATGCTTTAATTGTCAAATCAAGCTGTCAAAATTACCGGTCGTGCTGCGAGTTGTGATCGAATTATTATTGTGATTTATGTTTTAATTAACCTCTTTTGAGATAAAACTTTTAAGTAATTAACTGTTTTAAAAATAAAAATAAAATAGAAACGTCAAACAACAAAAGTTACGATGCCTTCTGCGGAATTCGAATCGGAAATCGAAAACGACAAAAACAAGAATCATGTTCTTTGCAAATATTGCAAATCGAAGATCCTGCTCCCAAAATCTGCATCCTACGTATCTCAAGAAGTGAGTATTATTTCTCTTATGTTTCTTTTTTGCAGGACTAAAATAAATGGTTATCATCTTTGTACAATTGTTGCTGTGAACAACTCACTCCTTTCCACAACGTCATATATCAAAAATCATCAATTTTCAGCTGTGCGTGTTTTCGGAATGCCCAGAAAATGTACTATATCCCAGCAAATGCGGCATATTTTTAACTTAATATTTACCCGCTACAGGGCAGAAAGTGTTGTTTTTGAATTTTGAAGAAATGGTATTGTTTAATTATTTTTTTAAATATACTCGATATTTTTCAAATGGATAAAAAACATTCAGGTTTTACCTAAAAAGAACTGTTGCACAGTAAAAAGTTCAAAAAGTGGCTTGATATTTATTTTTAACACATTTTATTATATTTTTAAACTTTAAAAACGATCTCCTGAATAATCAAGTTTTTTGATATGACGTTGTTGAAAGGAGTGAGCGAATTGTGTATGCAGTTACGATTTTCTAGAATCGCTCCAAATTTTGATTGCCTGTGCTCAGTTAAGTGGGCTCACATTTCACATTAAACATAATTTCTTATGTTACCATAATACGGTAAATATGCACCTCTGAAATTTCTTAATTTGGTAGGTGTACCTTGAAAAGGAAAAGTTTGCGGATCACTGCTCTATTGAATAGCAGAGAAGTGGTAAGTTGATTGTAAGCGCGGCAGTGATAATCGATCACTAAGCCTAGAATATTCTCAACAGGGAACTATCAACACACTTAGGGCGCTTGTCCACTACCTGGAATTCCATGTAATTTTACCGCCCGGCACGTTAGTTAGCGTTTTAAAACGACGATTGGCTTGTGCTTTTGTCCATCGTTCTTCGGATCGGAGCTCTTGATCGGTATGTGAACATGTTGCGCGTAAATTCGATCACGCTAAACTGTCGTAGTCGCTTTCATTTTTCAAAACCGGACTGCCGGACGGTCAAATTCCAGGTAATGGACAATCGCCCTTAGGACAGGTAAGGTATTTCTACCCGTTGGGTGGATTGATGCTTAAGGATGGGAAGGGTATTTTTACCTTCTGCGCCGGCCTCATTTCAAAGGCAGAAAAGAAGGAATTCTTTGATGTTTTTATATGAATATTATGTACCAATCTCTTTGTTAAGGTCTAAACAATATGTAAATAATTATCAAATCCCGTCGCCAGCTGTCCGCAGGCTTAAAAATACCCATCCTTAGTGTGTTAATTAACACATTGACTGCCATGGCAATTTTCAGAATTCCGGTCTAAAAAGCCGATTCTTTAAAAATTCTCTTTTACTTATTGATTTTGAATAAAAAAAAACATATTTTCTGTTCATTTAATAATAAATTTTCTGTTCATGTAAGCCAGCGTTGATTTTTGCAGGAGTATAAAAAATACCCATCCAAAATGTGTTAACTGTCACTTGGACGTTAGGTAATTTAAAAAAAGGTGTGGTTAAATACGGTTGAGTGTTGGGTCTGTTTTTTTGTCGAAGAATCTCCAAATGATGACGCAGAAAAGAACTTTGTCTAGGCTATAAAACTTAAAAAGTTGAAGCCTATGAGTAGGGCCATGATAAGCAGTGTTACTAGATTTTAGAGTCACTTAGACGTTAGTTAATTTAAAGAAAAGTTTGGTTATATATTATTGAATATTGGGTCTGTTTGTTTTTTAGAGGAATCTCCCCATGATGACGTAGAAAAAGAACTTTCTCTAGGCTATAAAACTTAATAAGTTGAAGTCTAAGTAGGGCGGTGTTGCTAGATTTCAGAATCGCTTGGACGTTAGTTTATTTAAAAAAAATACTATGGTTTTATATTATTGAATATTGGGTCTGTTTATTTTTTAAAAGAATTTCACGATGATGATGCAGAAAAAGAACTTTCTCTAGGCTATAAAACTTAATAAGTTGAAGTCTAAGTAGGGCGGTGTTGCTAGATTTCAGAATCGCTTGGACGTTAGTTTATTTTAAAAAAATACTATGGTTTTATATTATTGAATATTGGGTCTGTTTATTTTTTAGAAGAATTTCACGATGATGATGCAGAAAAAGAACTTTCTCTAGGCTATAAAACTTAAAAAGTTGAAGCCCAAGTAGAGTGTTGTTGCCCTACTTAGGATTTCAGAGTCACTTGGACGTTAGTTAATTTTAAAAAAAGGGTACCTATGTTTATATATGGTTGAATGTTGTGTCTGTTTATTTTGTAGAAGAATCTCCCGATGATGACGCAGAAAAAGAACTTTCTAGATCCGGAAAGCGAAGACCTGCTGGACTTCTGGGAAGTGGACGACATGTACACGTTCGAGAACATTGGGTTCTCCCTCACCAAGGACAACATGAAATATCTCAGCTGCGCAGACTGCGAGATGGGGCCCGTGGGATATCACGATCTCAACACCAAGAAGAGTTTTGTGGCTCTTGCGAGAATAGACCACAAGAACGATGTTTGACATTATAAATGTGTAGTGCCTAACTTAATTATACCAGTAATTTTAAGCAATTTTAACCTGGTGGTTAGTGTCACGGACTCTTAACCCTTTCCAGTCTCCCAAATAAAATAAAAAATATAGGTAGACAGTCAAAAAAAGTGGAAAAAAAAATTGTCCTCTGCTCCACATACTGTTTTAATAGATACGAGTGACAAAAATGTAAGCTTGGAATTTAAATAAATAATACTAATGATGAAAAAAATGTCAAATAACATCCGACATGGGATCTAAGAGGAAAAAATCGATGTCGAATGAGATTCGACATTGGACCAGTAAGGGTTAAGTCAGAGTTTCTCAGTTTGAACTCACTCTACCGCAATTTGATACCTATTTCTAATAATGAGCCGTTTGGGCTCACAGAAATAGTATGAAATTGAAGTATTTTTGTAAATAATAAAAACACAAATATTTCTCTTTTAAATAGATCCACAGGCTCAGAATTTGTGTATTCCTCCGTAATATAATTACACATTACATAAAAGCATCATAATATAAAGTATTTTATTTATTGTTTCGGCATTAACTTTGTGGTAAGACATGTTACAATGATTAAAGAAAACACTTGTTTTTTACCACTTGAGTTTTATTATAGACTACATGTTTCAGAAGTTAAACTTCCATCATTCAGGTCTGTATAATAACTTACTTAGTTATTATACAGACCTGAATGATGGAAGTTTAACTTCTGAAACATGTAGTCTATAATAAAACTCAAGTGGTAAAAAACAAGTGTTTTCTTTAATCATTATAATATAAAGTTATTCATTTGCGGCGATGGAAATAAATCATTTGTGAAAAAATTGGTGATAATATCACCAATGCACAAACGTTTCTCAGTGTGCGTGTGTATGCGTAAACGCACATGTCGTAGCAAGTTTAGTAGTGTGTGGATCATCATACGTGGCAGTCGTGTCGCTACGCTAGCTGTTGCGGCTACTTGCAATGTATTTTTTTCTCATTTTCAGATACTTACCAGAGCTAACATTACAAAATTGTTACATTTAAACTTCAATTATGGTCAATAAAAGCAACATTTAGGAATATTCACATTTTTCCCGGTTTTAAACCACATTTTCATACGGTGTAAAAAATACATATCATTGGTGCATGCGGAAGTTTTTTAGCACTGTTAGGGAAGTGTTAAAAAAAGGACGAATGTCCCGGCTACTAAAAATGTCATCATTTTCTAAATATTTAATAAATATATCATTTAGTCGGTGGCTTGTAATTAAAACAATAATAAGTTGAACAGGTGTAACTCTCTACAGTTGAATAAACCCAGCTGGTTTGGAAGAAAGGCGATTTTGACAAAGTTCCAGTGATTCTGATCATAATTACGATTTTCCAAATTTTTGACAATCTCACAACCTTGAAGAGTTTTGTGGCTATATCGAAAATAGACCACAAGAACGATTGTTTGACATTATAAATATGTGGTGCCTAACTAAAGTCTATCATATTTTGTATATTAAAAGCATTGTTAACTTTGTGATATGGTAATATAAAACTCTCCTTATCGAATAAAATAACAACTCTGCAATTTTTTCCGCATAAATTTTATTTAACCAGCATCAGGTTTCGTCGTAACCGACATCATCATCAGACCAGTCTAATGATGTCGATAACGACGAAACCCGGTTGCTGGTCTAATAAAATTCATGTGGAAAAAATTACATAAGTAGTTGTTATTTTATTCTATAAAATACAGTTCCACCAAGAAATCTCGGTACAAAACTTAACTCTCCTTATCATTCATCTTTCACTTTGTGTAATGCCTCTTAAAAAACACCGCTTCGTGACTAACAGTTTCGAATAATCAACATTTGACCTGATAGATCATCAGGTCAAATGTTGTTTCATGTTCATTTCTCTGCCTTTCAAAGAATTATAGTAATAATAATTTTAGTTTTATATGAATAGGAGATCGTAAAAATTCCATCAATTCAATTCAATCATGGGTAGAATGGTGAATTTGTCTTAACCAGCCTATGATAGGTCCTAAGCACTGTAAATGCCCAGACTTCCTCCATATTCTTCATCTTTGTTGAGGAAACCCAGATTTGAGAACAAGTATGGACACACTCAAAATGTTATAATAATTTGTTTCATACCGCATAGTTTATGTTTTTATTTTTTTCGTTCATTTTCATTTTTTCATTCAAACCCTTATCCGCACCCCAATGGTGCATAGGGCACTGCATTATATAAACGCAGTGTTATCTTGATCGTCAACACACGAAGGAAAGGTGATCAGCCCTCCGCTTCAGGTACCAGTCCAGGGTAATATTGAATAAATGTGAGAGTGAAAAAATCACTTATATTTATTTGACCCCCGCTGGGAATCGAACCCGGGACCTCCAGAACGGTAGCCAAGCGTGCTGACCATTACATTACGGAGGCGGACTGACTTTCGTGTATACTTATGTACAACCATTATCTGCCCTCTAAATTATAAACGGCTGTACAAGGATCAAACTTTGACCAGTATCTCAAGTCTTTTGTTGGTTGGAAGATAATGTTTCTTAAGCCCGCCAACGTATGTATATTCCTGTAAGAGAAGTTCAATAAATAAAAGGAAAGGAATTTGAAATAAAATAATGTATAATTCTTTTTCTTTTTTATTATCAAGTTTACATCTAAAATAAAATACTTATCTACTATGTACAGACAGATAACATTTAGGTATTTATATAAAAGTATAAAATATACATTTGATCTCTGTCTGATCACCTAATTTTTTATCCATAGAAATTATTTACTGGCAGTGATATTTTTACTATGTTTTTATTTGAATTATTTCATTAGGCTGTTGTTACTGAAAATAAAAAAACTGAATACAGCAACTGTTCACAGAAATGTACAAGATTTTACATTATATAAATGGTAACTGGCATTCTTTATATATATTGATCCCTTCCCGGAAAAACATTGTAGGAAAAAAAACAATCTTGCAATTTAAAATTTTCTTTTTCTCCCTCTTACTCCTCATTACTGAGGGTTGTGACCCTTGTGGAAGCAATGACTCTTCTCCTGTTATCCCTTGACTGCGCTGCACGTAGCGCTCCAACCACCGAGGTGCCTTAACTTGGTCGGTCCATCGTGTGGGGACCTTCCTCTCCCTCTCCTTCCTTCTAGGCTAGCAATTGCAACCAGTCGTTGAATATTTTAGCATCTTTTGGGGCACGTAATTAACACATTGTTGTCAGGTGGTTTTATCATCAACCCCGGCCCTAATTAGCATACTTAATAGGATCGTAATCTCAAGTAACCACAAACCGAATTCCGATTGGTACAATATTTTTTGGCGTCTCTTGCGCTCTATCAAAAGTAATCAAGTCTCCCACTCTCTACCAACAATATGTAAAAGATGCTTTTAAGCGTTTCCCGCAAACAATGTGTAAGAAAAATGTTTACTTTTCACTTTTATGTGTGACCTGATTGTAGCTATATTTTGTTAAAAGATAAAACATGGTTTTATTGTCATCTGTACTATGAAATAAGCTGATAAAAAATACTACATGCTTTTTTTATGAAGTGTTTATGGTTATTATAATGTTTATAAATTATTTTGTTCTTTATTGATCTATACAATGTTCTACCGGGAAGGGGTGAATGTATTTACATTGCGTTTCCAATATTATTTACATAGTCTTAAATGTTTTAAATGCAATCACACAAATTGTTTAAAATTAATACAAAACACAACCTCTGAGAAAATTATAGATTATATGATCCTTATATTGACAGTCCTTTAAAAATAAAAATGCTTTGAAATGTGTGGATATCTTTAAATAATATAAATAATAAATATGTTAGTGTTTTTATTTTATACTGACCATTGTAATTGGTTAATCATCCTATCGCCTTTGTGGATATTAAAAATATATTTATTTTATATTAATCTGTCAGATAGTACGTATGATCCAAACAAAATTAGTCTCAAAAGAGTGTGACTATTTAGTTTTCAAGAAATAGTAATAATTGAATAGGACTTATAGTGACATCTGTGGACCTTTTTACATAGTTTTTTTTTTACAGTTACCTGTAATACCGACATTAGAATTGAAATTTTCATGTCTAGTACAAACACATAAATGACTTTAAGAATGCATTTGGCTAATCATCATTAATTAAATTAAACCATTAAATGAAATCATGGACGTATATAAAATAGAAATGTGCTTGGAATTAGATTGAATTGGGAGTATGCACATACTAACAACCATGCCAGTGTTAAATGTTTTTATACTAAAGAATTTTCTACATATCGCTCACTCCTTTCAAGAACGTCATAAATCAAAAATCGACAATTTTTAGTTGTGTATGTTTTTAGAATGCCCAGAAAATGTACTATATCCCAGCAAAAGAGGCATATTTTTATCTTAATATTTACCCGCTACAGGGCAGAAAGTGTTGTTTTTGCATTTTGAAGAAAAGGCATTGTTTACTTATTTTTTTTAAATATACTAAATATTTTTCTAATGGAGAAAAAACCTTCAGGTTTTACCTAAAAAGATCTGCTGCGCAGTAAAAAGTTCAATAAGTGGCTTGATATTTATTTTTAATACATTGTATTATATTCTTAAACTTTAAAAACGTTTTCCTGAAAAATCAAGTATTTTGATTTATGACGTTCTTGAAAGGAGTGAGCGATATGCACAATGATGTTTTTAAAACAAACTTATGTTTATTTGATAATGAAAATATTGTCAAAAAGAAGCCCGTTATTTTAACGTTGTAACAAATGATTTACATTTTGGAGTTTGATCATTGATGTACTTTTTTTCTTTCTTTAATTGTAAGACATTTGGCAAAATTTGGAAAGAATGATCAAATAGATGCTTCGATGCGTGGTGTCCCTTTGGGTAGACTTAGGAAAAGATGGATGGACTATGGGGAAAAAGACTAGAGGACTGAGAAGAATGGAATCTGGAGAAGGATGATCAGGGATAGGAGCTGCTGGAGAACATTTGTGAAGGTAAAAGTCCTACCTCAGGATGTAGCATTGATGGGAAGAAAGTACAGTAAAATATCCGGTTTTCAGCACTAATGAGTAAGATAAAAGGTTTGACACATTAAAACACACACATGTAAAAATTAAATAAAAATAGTAAAAATACTGTGTGTGTGTTGACCACTACAAATATTTCATCAAAATTATCATCTCTTATACAGGCAAAATATTTTGTCAAAATTATCATCTGATGATCTTATACAGGCAGTATTTTTGTGGTGTAAAAATGGGATATTTAAAATTTGAATATGCACCTAATATCGGATAATAATTACATTTGAAATCAGGGTGTCGATAACTCCACTGTTTACTTTGTATAGATACTATTTACATTAACTGAGTGGTCAGAGACCTTAAGAAGAGGTTGAGATAAGATGAATATTTTTCTTTATAATACAAATGATATACTTTTCTTTGAATATCTTTCAAATTCTTGCGATTGTGATAAAGTCACTTGTTTGATGATTTTTATGGATGACGAAATGGCAATCTTTCATTCACTCATCACGCATATCCGTTTATTATAAATTATAAATATGTTTCGTTGTAAGTGATCACATGTGATTTTTGCAATGGACGTGCTTTTGTAGTTTGAGCCACATGCATCCTGCGGAGATGCAGCTGATGATGAGGACTAATAGGACGAAAGCAGCGCCCCACAGGAAACCGGAGTATGATAGGCAAATTCCCAGAGGTTCTGAAAAGGAAATATCTTCTGGCAGAATTACTTTCAGTGACTTGCCCACTCTTACGGGATCCGCGAGTGTATTATTCGCGGAGTAGATATCCCTTCTTCGCCTCTTCCCTGGCTCCAGCTTCTGATTTGGCTCTGTGCAAACTTCGCAGTTGGTCTTGCACAGTTCTACGTTGCATTCCATGATGAGGTCCATGGCGTCGGGGAACTTGAAGGCGTTGAAGTAAGCGTAAGCGAGGATCGAAGCCCCAGTGTTCCCTGTCTCTCTGGTCTTCTGGAAAGCCCCGAATAACTTGGGCTTCAAGATGCAGCCGTTTTCGTCAGTCAGCTGAACGACGTTGATGGAGTTGTCGTCTCTGGCGACGCAGTCCTTGACTTGGATATCGAATGCTGGGTCTCCGGTGATGGAAATGACCAGAGTCATCGTTTCTCCGATCTTGACCAATCCATTAGCCGGCTGAGCGAATGGTCCTTTGCCGACTTGGATGTCCAGACTGGCCATGGCCGTGTCTCCGCTGAATGTGACGATCTCTTGGTTAAGCATGCCGACACTTAGGGCAACTGAGAGCTGCTTGTTGATGTTTCCTTCCCAGAGACATCTCACCGCTCGGATGCTGTCCCAGACTTCTTGTATGCCGGCTTCATTCTGGAGAACCAGTACATTTTCCAAGTACGATTTTCCTTGCGTATCGAAACCGTTGATAAACTCGGTGCCGCAAGAGTTGAGACTAAGAGTGAAAGAGTATTTGATCTGGTTTGAGTTTTCTTGAACGTATCTGCAATTGGGGTTAGAATAGAACCCTTTAGAGTAGATGATGCCATTGTACACTTTGTTGAATTCCAGATTGATGGTCATCATGTCTTTAGCGCATTGCACGTCTATAGCATGGATGTGCGGAGGGTGAGAGTCATCATCGTCCGGAGTTGTGCTAGGTTGGTATGTTGTGGACGGGCTATATCCCGGGGTCGATGGCTGGTATGTAGGACTGGGTGGAGGGATTGTCGGGATCGGTTTATACGAAGGTTTCACCGGGGGTTCTGTCGGAATCGGTCTGTAAGATGGTTCGCTGGTTTCGTAACTTTGCTCCGGAGGAGATGTGGATGTTTGGTAAGTTGGTGAACTTGTCGGCCTGTACCCGGGAGTGCTCGATGGATTGTAAGGAGTATTCGTCGAGTAAGGTTTGTCTTCATAATCCGGGCCCGCCGGGCTTATGAAAGGGGGCTGAGGAGAAGGTCCGGGTAAAGGATAACCGGAATTGCTATAGTCGGGGAATTGCTGGCTCGATGGAGGGTATGGAGCTCCGGAAGGAGAGAACCCTGATCCGGATGGCTGGTACGGAGTATTGGTGGGGCCTTCGGTCGTCTCGAAGGTCACAGACGTGGAAGGCCGATAGGGCTTCTGAGATGGTGCGGGTCGGAAAGGCCGAGGTCTCTCCGCATTCTGACCTGCCGGCGGAAGGTAGCCGAGATTTTGACGAGCTGAAAACATAATAAACATCTCGGTTGTGAAGTGTCAATTACACAATTAATCTTGAGTTAGCACTTTAGGAGCTAGTTATATTAATGGTCTCCTTTCACTTTGAGCGCTCTTAGCCTTCAAGTAAGTGACATAATCTCCTTGAAAAGCACAAGTACTTTTCTGGAAATGATTCATTATTTTAGTCATATCTGCTAGGATTTCATACGGAAGTAAGTACGAAATGTTTACACATTCTAACTACATTACATAGTATAGATAACTTTGACTTTACTTCAACTTGGTAAAAACAAATATCCAATTAGTAATTTTTATCTTTTGACAAAACTGATCCACAATTAGTTTCAACATGCCTAAAAACATTAGAAACCAGAGCTCAGAAGTAAATTTAAATTATCTACACTGTATACTTAAAGTGATAGATAAATTCCGTATGGAATCCCAGCTCAAGTATTATGTAAAAATTGTATTGATACACTCGTATCTGTGGTGAAACGGAAGAGGGGAGTGTTTTCAAAGTGAGTGTAACATTTTATAATACCAAGTGTTCCACTAGGAACCACTATACTAATAAGTTTTTCAATAATAACATTGCATTTGTTGAAAATATCTTTACAAACGTAGCTATGTTTTATCTACAAGAGCTTGTGCTTAGATAAAAATAGAACTACAGAAGAATGTTGCGGTATGGCGAGGAATGGAATGTGTTCTCTCCTGAGAAGAGCAACTAATATACCACAATCAGAAAGGAACACAAAGTTAGTTAGGGGTGACAAAGTTTGTGATTAGGAAATACAAGTGTACAAAAGTGTAACCAACCTTTTCTATTATTATTGTGCTTGTACACACCCTGGAGCCATTGCAAAATGTTCTGGACCATTTCGTCTGCGTGGATTTGTCTCGCCTGTCGTACGCTTGCTGGAATAAGATGATCAACAAGTCAATTGACACATTATTTGCGGGAAACGCTTAAAGGTGGAGACTGACCGGATCATTTTGTCGTAACGTAACACGTTACGATGCGAGCATTCAGGCAGTCAGTACACCGCGCCGAGCGTTCCATCCATAGTTTCGAATGCTCGGTGATGCCCGCCGCGAGCGATGTTACGACGTTATGTTACGACGAAATGCTCCGGTCAGTCTCTACCTTAAAAGTGTATTTTACAAACTGTTGGTAGAGAGCAGAAGACACTTTTAATTAATTAATATCAATTTAGCCTGATAATGATATAAAAGTCTGGTAATGATATAAAAGGAATGGGAAATCATAGATAAATCTGAAGGTCCGTTTTAGAATTTTTTTAAATTTTAATTGCGGAGCAGTAATAAGGTAAATTTTAAATTTATACCATCTTGTGGATAGTCGTATATTTCTTCTTCTTCTGACCACGCTGGCAGGATTGCCAGCATGAGAAGCAACCCCAGTGTTGCCACCTTCATCTCTGTAACAACATGAAAAACAATTAGATTAGTTAATAGTTTTATACATAGGTAAAAAATACCTCCGATTCCGTAGTGCAGTGGTTAGATCGTCTGGCTACCAATCCCATGGGGGTGGAAATAAATATAAGGGATTTATCATTCTAATTTTTTTTTGTCCGCCTCCGTAGTGTAATGGTCAGCACGGTCAGCTACCATTCTGGAGGTCCCGGGTTCGATTCCCAGGGGGGGTCAAATAAATATAAGTGATTTTTTCACTCTAATGTTTACTCAATATTACCCTGGACTGGTACCTAAAGCGGAGGGCTGATCACCTTTCCTTCGTGTGTAAACGATCAAGATAACACTGTGTTTATATAATGCAGTGCCCTATGCACCATCGGGGTGCGGATAAGGGTTTTATTATTATTATTAATATGTATTAATTTCATCTCAGAGCTGATCACTCTTAGCTGATATATGAACAGTCATATACGATGCAGTGCCCTCTGCACCATTGAGCGACTATAAGGATAAAAAGAATGAGTCTAAGAAGCGTAAATCGGAATGTAAAAATTGTTACATTGGTAACAATTTTTTCAGTAATCTGTATATGATCGTTGTGTCTGTGTTAGTGCTAAGTTTGGCTCAATGTTCAACAAATCGAATTATTTAACAAACAGACTTGTTTAAATGTATTCTAGTCTCAGAATGATGGGCAGATATATATTATATGTAAGGAGATCTATGAATCAGGATAGGCGAAGAATGTTCACAGACCCTTTTTTTATGAGGTCAAGGGATTGTGGATCCCTTAGGTCACTGCGACCATATTAAGTCTATTGTGTGCTACATGAGTCATGTAGCTCACGACCTGTCTTGTTGGTAGGACCTTCACCTTCTCGGAGTCACAAACCCATTTTTTTGAGGTCAATGGATCTTGCATCCCTTAGGTCACTGCGACCATATTAAGTCTATTGTTACCTCCCTCTGTATTACAGCTCACTGCCAAGACCTATGTGAGTCATGTAACTCACGACCTGTCTTGGTGGTAGGAGCTTCACCTTCTCGGAGTCCAGTAGGGGTCCTCCAAGGATGTGACTTCATTTGCGAGCGAGTGCGTCACAATTGTAGAGAATGTGGATTGGCGTTTTGTTATCCTCCATACAAAATCTGCATACTGGGGAGTCATGAAGTCCAATTTTGTCATGTGTTTCCTCAGTCTGCAGTGTCCTGTCAAGGTCCTGGTTAGGATGCTTATTTGTTTTTTGCTAAGCTTTAGAGCTTCTGTGGGGAATCACAAACCTATAGTGGTGTGATGTTCTATCCTCACTGTTTACCCCTGAGGCAAAACAGTGTGATGATTAGTAAGTTACTTAGCTTTGATTATTTTTTTTAAGACCATTGTGTTGCTACTAGCATTCAAGGCTAAAAATATAAATTAATGTTTTTCATCTTCTCACAAACATTGTCTGACATTTCAAGACAGAATTAGCGCCCATTAATTTGAATGTTTGACACTTAGTAATATCTTTTTCATCAAGTGTTTGATTTTTTACCGCTATTATCATTTATTAAACGTATGAAGATTTTTGATTACATTAGAGCAAATGTCTAGGTCAGTAGTAGGCAGATGCCGGTATTCTGTGCTGATTTAAAAATACAGTGGAACCTCTCATAATGAGCACTTCGCAAACAAGTAATTCGCATAATGATCCAAACATTTTTGATATATTATTTTTTGACATCTCATCAAAGATGAAGAAGAATATGGAAGTCTGGGCATTTATGGGGCTGACGACCGTCATAGTGATCACTTTACACACGTGTAACATTCACCAATTCTACCCATTATTGACAACCACGCTACTCAAATTCTTGGGAGTTCTATATATATGAACCAATTTAGAAACCTTGTTCTTGAATCACTAGAACTTCACTAGAGACATCTATTGGTGAGATGTAAAGAAACTTTTTACTAAGCAGAAACTCTTTTATTTACATACTGTGAGGTCCGAATCCTGGATTATAATCACACACATGAGAAACGCCAAAAAATACCATTTTCATTTTTATTATTTAAGCTTTTAATTTGACCAGATAATTTATTTACAACATCTTGAAAATGTTGTCATTTTTAATATGTTGCCGACGGAAGTAAGAGGTCAAAATAAAATATGGAACAAAGGCAAAATAAAGAAATTATAAAAGGTAAAGGTAAATGATCAATAATTTTTTCTCTTTCTTTTTTTGTGAATATGTTAGGTTAAAAAATAAAAAAAAAATAAAAATATGTATGTAAAAAGAACTCCACCGACAAGACACACAGGGTGGATTGGTGGGTCTCTGCAAAAAAAGTTAAATACAAACACTGCATACAAACACAGTGTTATCTTGATCGTTAACACACGAAGGAAAGTTGATCAGCCCTCAGCTTCAGGTACCAGTCCAGAGTAATATTGAATAAACATTAGAGTGAAAAAATCACTTTTATTCATTTGACCCCCCCTGGGAATCGAACCCGGGGCCTCCGGAACGGTAGCCGAGCGTGCTACGGAGGCGGGCTCCTCATGCATACCCGCTGATTATTCCGACTCCTGACCTGACCACTTTCAACTATTTGAAATAATTGATTATGCCAAGTTTTCCTCAATCTTCCCTTGCTTCTATTATCAACCACAATCGCCCCATTCATTTGTTTCGTAATATTTCGTTTCAATTATGCAATTAGTGGGTCAATGTCCATAACAATTGTGTATAGATACGAGTACATCTACCCACTGTGAAGTCGCAAGAACGAGTAGTTTTGCGTAAAATTTCAAGCGATTCGCATCGAAACTGATTACTGATTATGCACAGGTATTTTAATACAATAAAAATTCAATAATTTTTTTTATACAAACCAACAATGGCCCGAGATTTGATCCGCGATATTAGCTGAAGCGTGGAACGGAATCGGTTTGAAGTATTCCGAGTTTTAGGGTCAAATATCGTAACTGAAGGTCATCAGTGTAAATAACTAAAGTACTAATGACCTTTGTGGATGTTGGGGTGACGAAAAGTTGAGATTTCCTAGGAATTTCCCTATTTTGCTAAAAATATCTTGCCTAAGCTCTTGCTTGATCTTTCAAGGGTCGAAGAAGTGTCGAAAGAAATCGGATCTCTTGGCTCCATAATATACACGAGTGGACAGGAAGGAGTACGGAGCGTCTAGAAGTTGTTTCGGACTGCCCAAAATAGGGTAACTTTCTAGTGATAGTCTCAACGTCGGGGGGCTTGTAAAGAAGAAGTATCGACACGGCTTGTAAAGAAGAAGAAGAAGGAATTTTCCTATCCCATTCATTAATCATATATCCACGGGGTATACTGACAAAAACGTTAACTCTAAAACCCCTGTTTGAATAATCCCTTTTAATTCAAGCTTAAAGGCTAAAGCCTGCATGAAATACCCGCTACTAAAGTTGAATTTGCTTTTAAAACCATAATATTTCAAACTACTTACTCGTTTTCGCCAGTTTATAAAATTGAAAACTTCAAATTTCGCATCATTAAGTCAAAATTGCATATTTTCGAGTAAACATTTTTTGCCAGAACACTCACGAAATGCAAAATATGAATGTGTCCAGATATTTGTTCACGCATGCATGGGTGTAACAGACATAAATAGTAAGGCAGAGGAATGCAATTGAGATGATATGGGCACATAGGACGCAGAGAACCTGATCATAAAACATGGATAAATGCTGGACGATGTATAACACCTACTCTAGGCATCTAGAAACTGCTGAAATGCAGATAGTCTGCTGGAGTGTCCCTTAGAGACAAAATGAAGAGTTCACGCATTCGTAGAAGCCTGGTTGTAACAGGCATCAATAGTAAGGTAGAGGAAAGGCAATTGAGATGGTATGGGCACATAGAGAACCTGATCTGACGCCGTGGATCTTCTTCGTAAAACCATCTAGAGGACAACCAAAGAACTGCAGAAAGAAAATATGATTCGAAAGAATGGCATAGGCGACGTTGTCCACGATAGAAGGACCTACAACCTGAGGACGAGGAGAGCTGACCCCAGCAGTCGTCTACAAAGACGATGCAATAAGATAAGTTGGGATGGAGTCAGAAAGAAGAAGGTAATGGTTAGCGTGTTTAGCCACCGTGCTGGAGGTCCCGGGTTCGATTCCCAGGAGGGGTGAAAATAAATATTTGTGATTTTACACTGGAATATTTTTTTATATAACCCTGGACTGGTCCCTGAAGCGCGGGAGTGATCTTGCCATCTTGCCTTCATATGAGTAACGATCAAGATAACACTGCGTCCGTACGCGATGCAGTGCCCTATGCACCATTGGGTGTGGATAAGGGCTATAATATATATATATATATATATATATATATATATATATATATATATATATATATATATATATATATATATATATATATATATATATATATATATATATATATATATATATATATATATATATATATATATATATATATATATATATTTGTGTGTGCTTTTAAGTTAAGAAAAATATGCATACAAGTCCCAGCTCGTATATTTAGTGTGGTCACTGTATTTAGGGTCAACTATTATACATGGTGCATTTCACGCATAACGACAAATGTCCATTGGAAAATAACATATCGAAGTCTTTTGTTGTACAATTTTAATCCCAGCACTTTTTTTTTACATGAACGCGTAGTTCGAGTCCTTTCTGCACTACAGTGGTTACCTGAACCAAAATTGAGTATTATTATTTCGTGTGAATCGGGTAAAGGTCAGAAAGAGAGACGCCTTGTTATACGTAATATTAAAGGTGCTTAAAAATCACTTAAATTTTTACCGGAATGGTCGTAGGATATTTGGAATTAAAATTGTGGAAATATTTAAAACTGAGTTATACGGTGGGTGCAGCTTACGCGCTAGGCGCGTACATATACCCTTTTTCTTAGTACGGAATACGCGCTAGGCGCGTATGGCTGATTAGAGATGAGTAACCAATATCGCCCAGATGACCCAGATGGCCCGCAACTTAATTTTCTTTAAATGTAACCATTTGACGTAGATTTTTTTAAAACTGTTTTTGTACCCAAAATATAAGTTTTTCTTCAAAATAAATATATGTTTTTGAAAAGAAGAGTTATTGAAAGGTAAAAGTTAAAAAAAAACGATTAAAATATTTATTCAATAAATATATTTTTGAATAATCAAATTCCAATATATATTTACATTATTTTTTATTAAATCGTGCGCGGAGATACGTGTGGCTCCTCGTGCAGCGGGTCTTTTATTAATTTGTGTGTTTGCGGGTACCTACCTCCTTAATTCGGCCGCTGGAGTATGTGTCCTATGACATGACTCCTATGAGTACCTATCGTGAGTATTTTCGCTTCCAATTGATAATTTTCTTTTCTTTTATAATTAAAAGAAATTATACAAAACAGTTTATTACTAATTGCACTGTTTTTTGCTTGTGTAAAGCTTCTATAGACGAGTGAGAGTTATTTTACAATGTTCGAATATAAATCGCTCACTCCTTTCAACAACGTCATATCTAAAAAAACTTGATATTCTAGGAGATCGTTTTTAAAGTTGAAGAATAAAATAAAACGTATTAAAAATAAATATCAAGCCATTTGTTGAACTTTTTACTGTGCAACAGATCTTTCAGATAAAACCTGAAGATTTTTCTCCATTTGAAAAGTCTCTAGTTTATTTAAAAAAAATAATTAAACAATACATTTTCTTCAAAATGCAAAAACAACACTTTCTGCCCTGTAGCAGGTAAATATTTAGTTAAAAATATGCCGCTTTTGCTGGGATATAGTACATTTTTTGGGCATTCCGAAAACATGCACAACTGAAAATTGTCGATTTTTGATATATGACGTTGTTGAAAGGAGTGAGCGATATGTAAATGTCATACGTAATAGATAGATTAATACTACGATTGATTAGAGAAATTAAATAAACTCATCTCTGTCACAGAAAAGAAGCCTAAGAGAATATATGAAAGTAGGTATCATCCTTAATATAATATATTATATCAGACACGTGGATTATTCACGTGCAATAAACGGATACTCGAAAATATGCCATTTTAACTAATAATGCAGTATTATCATGTTTTAATTTTTCTATAAACTGGCAAAATACACTAAGTAGTCTGAAATGTCATTTTTATTTGTTATTTATTTCTTTACTTAGCTTATATTACACTAATATAAACTATTATTTACATTTTTCTCATGTGTGTGATTATAATCCAGGATTCGGACCTCACATACGAATAAAAGAGTTTCTGCTTGATAAATAACTTCTTTTCATCTCACCAATAGATGGCTCTAGTGAAGTTCTAATGATTCAAGAACAATGTTTCAAAATTGGTTCATATATATATATATATATATATATATATATATATATATATATATATATATATATATATATATATATATATATATATATATATATATATATATATATATATGCACAAATACAACACGCTTTACCTGCGCAGACGCAGTAAGAGGATGCCACCGAAGATTCCCAGTTGCACAAATTACATAATAAGACGAGGTCAAAGAAAGTCACCGGCGTTATTATATCGATATTTGAAAGTAACCAAAGAAATTGAGAGTCGTAATATCATATGAAGGTACCCGTACTTTCATCATCCAATAATACCACACGAATTGAAGACTTTTGACCGGAGATCTCCGCAAAAAACGTGACATATATATTTATGAATTTCTTACAACACGTTGCGTTTTTGTGTGATGTTCTGTAACGGTTTTTTTTATATGTATTGTATGTAATTATTATTTGTAATGTAATAGGTTTTTTATATGAATCAATGTAATGATCTGTAAATTACTTGTCGTTTTACATACGTTTAAGGATGTACTCTCAAATGAACAAAGTCAGTACGCACGTCAGTCAGTCGCAAAGTCAGTAGAAGCCACACGTATTGTCCGCTCAATATATTTTTTTAATATATAATATATTGGAATTTCGGGAATAAATATTTTTGATAATTTTTTTACTCCTTAGCTTTAAATAAATCTTTTTTTAAACCATGTAATTATTTCGAAGAAAAACTTATTTTTACAATGCTAAAACGGTGTTTTAAGCAAAAAATGCGATTACGTTAAATGTTACGTTTTAAAGAAAATTAAGTTGCATTTTATCGTATATTGGGCCTCAGTATATTTACATTTTGACATCTCACATGGATGAAGAAGAATATGAAAGTCTGGGTAATTACAAGGCTTGTGACCTGCCATTAGGCTGGTTAAGCGATCACTTTACAAACATGCAGCATTCATAAAGTCATAAGCCCTGTACACCTCCAAATTCATCTATGTTGAGATGTAAAAAAAATTGGGGATTACAGATTTTTAGCAAAATATCGTATACATTTTCCTTTATAGTACATATATAATGTAGATTTGAACTTTTTTAGTATGTCAGTATAGCTACACATCGCTCACTCCTTTCAACAAAGTCATAAATCAAAAAACTTGATTTTTCAGGAGATCGTTTTTAAAGTTTAAGAATATAATAAAATGTGTTAAAAATAAATATCAAGCCACTTTTTGAACTTTTTACTGTGCTACAGATCTTTTTAGGTAAATCCTGAATGTTTTTTCTCCATTTGAAAAATATTTAGTATTTTTAAAAAAAATAATTAAACAATACCTTTTCTTCAAAATGCAAAAACAACACTTTCTGCCCTGTAGCGGGTAAATATTAAGTTAAAATATGCCGCTTTTGCTGGGATATAGTACATTTTCTGGGCATTCCGAAAACATGCACAACTGAAAATTTACGATTTCTGATTTATGACGTTCTTGAAAGGAGTGAGCGATATACAGTATAGACCCATCCAGCATTTGACCTAACCCAACACGGAAGTATTAATGTTGAATTTTTTACCGCTTATGGCAAAATTACAAATTACCAAACATGATATAAACGCAATGCCTCGTAAATTTGATGATTGTTGAAGAGATTATATTATTCATAAAATTACCAAGGACATAAGTGAAATTTATCGGTAAGTGTTCAGGATGTATTATTTAACCCTTTCGAAACCTAGACTGTTTTTTCACATTCAGATCTGCATTCTTCTCTTTCAAAAACCATGATCTTGGATAATATTGCAAAATTGAAAACCATGTGTTCATGTGTCTCTCCAAGTATGTAAAAAAATCCAGCCAGGATATAAAGGATATCAGCCTATAAAGGATTGTGTAAGACTCGTTTTGTGTTTATAACAGCCGATATAATTAATATTTTCATTCATCATTTTCTTTTGGAAATTTGCCTTCGTAAAAACGTTGTTTACGTAAGTTGGTAATGAATGACGTCACAGGAGCGATGGACTCTTTTTAATATTGGTGTCACTGCTAAAATAATAGCCCCCGTTCATATTATAACACAAATGGTAGTGTAGTGGTAAACAAACAATCCACACTACTACTATTATAGCTCTATAGAGCTTTATAAAGCAGAGACATTTTAGGATAAGCCGCATAACACACCCCGATGACATAAAATTTGATGACGTATAGTGGTGTCCGTTTTTCGTTTTATTCAAATAGCTTAAGTTTAAACCTTAATATCTCCCTTAGTTCTCTACAGATTTCAATAAGAATGTTACCGATAATTAACATGAATTTATTAGCCAATAGTAACACGTCACGAAATTGATCCACTGTGATAAAGACATCCAACCGATGACGTGTCCACATCACAAGAGACAGAAAACGGAACAGACAGATTCGAGAATCTATAAGAAGCAAGAAGAAATTGTGGTAGAGTAGATTCGAATCGAGAGACTCTTATTCAAAGTCCTCGACACCAACTGCAGGACCACATCCAACACACATTTTTTATCTTATTATTTTCGCTTGTAAAAAACCCCATAATGACCAAAACTGCCAGTAATGGGAGGTAATTTGAATGTAATTTTAATATCGCTTTTCTCTAATTTGATTCTGCGACCTTCTAGACTTTAAATTACAATGTAATAAAGACTTTGAATCGGTTTACGGTCTTTTTACTGGCATTTTGTAACCGGCGTTTTTACTGTGCATAATCGAGCTTATTAGGCACCTCTTTCTCTAATCTATGGTCCATTGCATAACGCACGCGCGTAATAAGGCTTAAATATTACCGTAATAATTATTGTTATATTCGAGGTATTAAAACTGATGAGGCGAAATCAACGCACAGCTCAAATGAGGAAACTTCGAATTTTTCAACCACGCACTGATTTTTATACTAGTCACATATACCTCTTTTGGTCCAAAGAACCTTGATTATAACCATTGTGCAATATAACCCTAATCTAGCGCTACAATGATTCTGTTAAAAGAAAATAATTAATTAAAAATATGTTGTAAATATGTTTGTTTGATTCTGTCATGCTTAGTTTTACAAACCATGCATATAAATATCGTTAATTGAGCATTTCCTAGGTGAATAGGCGAATTTTTTATACCTATTATTCATATCGCTCACTCCTTTCAAGAACGTCATAAATCAAAAAAACTTGATTTTTCAGGAGAACTTTTTAATGTTTAAAAATATAATACAATGTATTAAAAATAAATATCAAGCTACTTATTGAATTTTTTACTGTGCAACAGATCTTTTTAGGTAAAACCTGAAGGTTTTTTCTCCATTTGAAAAAGATTTAGTATATTTAAAAAAATAATTAAACAATACATTTTCTTCAAAATGCAAAAACAACACTTTCTGCTCTGTAGCGGGTTAATATTAAGTTAAAAATATGCCTCTTTTGCTGGGATATAGTACATTTTCTGAGCATTCCGAAAACATGCACAACTGAAAATTGACGATTTTTGATTTATGACGTTCTTGAAAGGAGTGAGCGATATATTATTCAGCACCTAGTACATATGTGTATTTTTTTTTATTAACAAAAAATTGTTAATTTTGTGTTAATAAAATGTAATTTAAATCGCAATTTTAAACACATTATTTTTTTTTAATGCAGAGACCCACCAAGCCACCTTGTGTGTCTTGTCGGTGGAGTTCTAATTTTAATACATTTTTCATTGTTTTTAACCATTTTAACCTAATATACACACAAAAAAGAGAGAAAAATTAAGAATATAAACATTTTACAATTATCATAAAATTAACTCTTAATCATTTACCCATTCCTTTATTTTGCCTTTGTTCCATATTTTATTTTGACCTCTAACATCCGTCGGCAACAAATTAAAAATGTTCGGAACGATATATTGCAGGATTAAAATTTAAAATTCTTGCTACCATATAAAATAATAAAAATAAGCCTGATTTATGAAAACTAATTATATTATATAATAATAATAATAAACCCTTATCCGCACCCCAATGGTGCATAGGGCACTGCGTCATGCAAACTCAGTGTTATCTTGATCGTTTACACATGAAGGAAAGGTGATCAGCCCTCCGCTTCAGGTACCAGTCCAGGGTAATATTGAATAAATATGACAGTGAAAAATCACTTATATTTATTTTACCCCCTTGGGAATCGAACCTCCAGAACGGTAGTTGACCATTAAACTACGGAGGCGGATAACTTGCAGTAATCTTTATTAGATTACTAGTTTATTACCCACATACATATTGTGATCTACTGTGCATATGATCTACTGTACACACTTTCACCGCGAACATCTTCTCAGTATACAATATAAATATTACACAACACACTTGGACCTTCGATTTTATTTAAAATGCTAATAAAAATGGCTAAATCAAATACCCTTGGAATTACATTACCGTTTTTATTTTCATCTATTATAGTAGTTGCCAATTTGTTCTTATGGTGAAATGTGTGAACGAAGTATTTACATAATTATACGTCTATTTTTTGTTCAATCTTTAACACTTTGTACTCCTCCGTAGTGTAATGGTCAGCACGCTAGCGTTCTGGAGGTCCCGGGTTCGATTCCCAGGAAGGGGGGCAAATAAATATAAGTGATTTTTTACTCTAATATTTATTCAATACTACACTGGATTGGCACCTGAAGCGGAGGGCTCATCACCTTTCCTTCGTGTGTAAACGATCAAGATGACACTGCGTTTGTATGATGCAGTGCCCTATGCACCATTGGGGTGCGGATAAGGGTTTTATTACTATTATTATTATTGAGAAGATTTGACAAAAGTTACCAACGATTTTTTTTCAACATTTGTTTTTTTTTTCGTACAAAAACGTTTGTACCAAGAAAATTGGAAGTCTAAAGACTACATGCTTCATAAATTGTATATAACGATTGATCGTTAAATTGATCATATAAACGCAGTGTTACCTCAAGGTAACACTGCGTTTATATGATGCAGTGCCCTATGCACCATCGGGGTACGGATAAAGGTTTGAAGATGAAGAATACACGTACAAAGTTAAACTGTATAAGTTTGTTTGTTCAAAATCTTAAATCCCTAACGTTATTCATCGATTAATTTAAAATTCTGACAACGTTGCATTGGAATACGCGCTTTTTTTATATGAGACACGTTTATGGTCAAAAATAATATTTTTGACTGCAATGGCAGCGACATCTGTTGAAAGTAACAGCAACATACGTAATTCTATTGCGCCTGTCGCTGTTACGAAAAATAATGGAAAATTGACATGTTTTTTTGTAAGTTTTATGAATTTTGCATCTCGTTTATTACGATATACGGCCTTGGAGTCACATTGTAAGTTATCAAAATTATATTATGAAGATGGAGGTAAGTAATATTATGCAATATACTTCTTCGGGTACGTCTGTACACACGCAAACACTCGAAACACATTGCAATATCGATTGAATAATAGATTCACATCGGGTATAATACAATTATTGTAAAATTCTAAAGAAACTGCGTGTTGAAAGATGTTAAGAATAAATGATAATAATAAATATTTAGAAATACTGTCAAAATAAAATTTACTGTGTAAAACGGTGAAACTGAAAATTTGTTTAAAAAAAGTATTCGAATGGATTTTTTACGGTTCTTACAATACATCAAAAAAGCTTGAAAATTCTTAATTTAAAAGTGAATACTATTGCAAGTATTCGAATGGAATTTTTCGAACATGCTAAATTTAAAAAATCAGGATTTCGTATTTTCTCACCGAAATGACACGTCTAATGGAATACCAATAAAAATACTACGTGAAGCAGCTGCCAAGAAGCATGATGCTGTCCGCCAAGCGCAATATTTGGTAGCGCGTGAGTTGCTGTCACGTGGTAAAAAAAAACATTATCAGTCATAAGTGTTTATAAAAACACGCGAGTATTCCAATGCATCGTTGTGACAATATTTCAAAGCAATCAGTATATAACTTAGGGTGATTTAAGATTTGGAACAAATACTTGTTATGCTTAGTTTTACAGTGGTTGTGAGAATACAATATTTTAGCAGCTGCCAAGAAGCACGCTGACAGATCCTTATCTGGACTACCCTTATCCTAAATTATTCCGAACAGTTCAGGTTCTACTGTATATAAACCCTTGATCGCTAACCCTTTTCTTTCCTTTATAATAATAATAATAAATTAGTTTTTTTCATGCATAAGGGTAAATGGCTCATTTTCATCTAGGTTTGGTATCTCCAAAGGCGCTAAACAGGGATGTGTAATGTCACTGCTGCTGTTTCAATCTAAACATTTTAATCTAAATGTTACACGTGTGTAAAGTGATCACTTAGACCAGCCTATGACGGTCGTCAGCCCCGTGAATGCCCAGACTTCCATATTCTTCTTCATATTTTCTGAGATGTCAAAATATAATATGAAAATAACTCCTGTGATTGGAGATAATCCAGATTTTGTGAACAAATATTTGGACACACTCAAAATGTTGTAAATAAGAAATTAGGGTAGGTAATTTAAATGAATTATCCAAATAGTTCCATTTTTGTAGAATTCTACCTCAAAGGGCGCTTTATATTACTTTTGCTCTATATTTTGTTTTCCCCTTTTTAATTTCACATGTCGATACAGCACACACCCATGCGTAACGCGTCAGGCAGGTAGGTACTTCAAATTAAATTCTAGTTCCCACAGCATTATCATATTGCGCGTAAATCGTGATGAAGCGCAGATAATAATACCCTTTGGCAACCAATCCTCATTGGCCAATACCGATCACTTGTCAAAATATGAGAAAATTTCAATATTTATTATTTGCGTCGAAGTTTTTAGCCTAAAAACACAATCACGAATTAATGCGTAAGAGATTTCACCAGGAAAAATAAACGAAGTACCTACCTACGATTATGTAGGAATGTATTTGGTTCAAATATTTTAGTCGTGCATACACGAGTAGGCGAAAAAATGGGATAGAGTTTTTTTTGTATTCGGAATTCGTGCGTTCGGAAGCCGCGAATCGGAAATCGAATCAAAAATCGATATTTGCTACCCAGTGATGGGATTCAAAATTTTCAAAAACCGCCGTTCGCCCTTTAGGTACTTAACCCCTAACCCATAGGGGTTAGGGGTTAAGTATCTAAATAAATAGTTTTTACGTTTAATCATGTATTTGTTTTTTATTATTCACATAAATAGAACATTCACATACCAACTCAGAATGCTCCAATTATAATAGTAGGTACAGATTTAAAAGTCAATTAAATGTAATGTAGCAATGTTGTAGTGATTTTCTATCGCATTTTTAAATTAATTTAATGTATCTATCTTTTTCTAGCCCTGTGGGAGACCGGCAAGTTATGGAAAGGAAAATATTGTTTACTTGTATATTTTTGAAGGGTATATATTTCGCGATATTCTTTTTACTAAGTGCTATAACTTGACTGAATTTTTCTATTTTTTTTTTCATCTTTCCAGTATATTTTTCTCTTCGTGAGGTTCAAATATTTTTACAAGGTGGCGGGCCAAGTAAACTGAGCGTGCTCCGATACATGATCTCAATCGGAATATTGTGTGACAACAAAGGGTTGAGGACCGGTTCGGCGAACTCTAAAAATTTTAGGCACCTGATCTAGCGAACCGGTGCAAACTGGAGTCCCACCATTGTTGCTTTCTCGTAAAAAAGTCGCATAAACAGTAGAACGTGGTTAAAAATAGAAGCCGAAAAGGGGAAAATACTAAGTACCTTCACTAGATATTGGTGAGATTTCTTCTTCATCTTTGATGAGATGTCAAAAAATAATATGTAAAATAACTCCTATAACTGCCTTCCTAGGCGCAATGTAAGTATGTACATAGATATAAGAACAAAAAAGTAAATTCACTACCTGAGTAGAATCAAGAATTGAAATCACACACCTAAGTAACTTCACTGCTAACTTAGAATCAATAAAATATATAAACTCATGCCTCTAGCGAGATAGCAAGTGTTTTTGCCTAGAATTTTCACTCATGAATTACATGAAATTATAGTAACTTTAAACATAAAGAGTAAATCCACTCACAAGTAGGCATAGGCTATGAAACTTATAAAGTTGAAGCCTGAGTAGGGACATGATAAACGGTGTTGCATAAGCCGTAGCTAGATTTCAGAGTCACTTGGACTTTAGGTAATTAAAAAAAAAACTCATATAATTGGAGATAATCCAGGTTTGGGAACAAGTATTATTGGGACACACTGAAAATGTTGTAAATATTTTTATATAAGTATACAAATTCTTATTATTTTTGACATCTCATCAAAGATGAAGAAGAATATGGAAGTCTGGGCATTTACGGGGCTGACGACCGTCATAGGCTGGTTTAAGTGATCACTTTACACACGTGTAACATTCACCAATTCTACCCATTATTGACAACCACACTACTCAAATTCTTGGAAGTTTTGTATATATGAACCAATTTAGAAACCTTGTTCTTGAATCAATAGAACTTCACTAGAGACATCTATTGGTGAGATGTAAAGAAGCTTTTTATTAAGCAGAAACTCTTATATTAGACTTCCATATTCTTCTTCATCTTTGATGAGATGTCAAAAATAATATGAAAATAACTCCTGTAATTGGAGATAATCCAGATTTTTTGAACAAGTATTTGGACACACTCAAAATGTTGTATACAAATTCTTCATGATGATGATTTCAAGATTGATTATGAAACACGGGAAGATTCTACTGTTACATAATTGGAAGACTTTTTTTTCTAATTGTGCCTTTTATGACTTCAATTAAATATTATATCTCCACATCATAAATCACCTGCATCATTCGCGCGTATCATTAAAAACATTCACTCTGTCTAATAACACGCGTGATGCTAAGTGTCAGACACTATTACAAAATTTAATTTAAATATTAATAAAAAAACTCATCATTTACGTTCATTATCCTTGTCTTCACCGAATATTCAAGAAATAAAATTTGAAAAAAAAACTATTTTTTTATTTGCATACTTTCACTTATTTTAATCGTAGGTTATGAAAATACTTTCTTATTTTCGAGTATGTACCAACAAAAATTTGACAAAAAACAATGAGTAACATTAAATATTTAGTCCGCCTTCTTACTGTTATGGTCAACACGCTCGGCTACCGTACAGGAGGTCCAGGATTCGATTCCTAGGGGGGGATCAAATAAATGTAAGTGATTTCACTATGATATTTATTCAATACTATCCTGGACTGGTACCTGAAGCGAAGGGCGTATGACCTTTTCTTTATGTTTTATTTTTATTTTTTCAAAGAGAAATATTGTGTTTTTATTATTTACAAAAATACGTCAATTTCATACTATTTCTGTGAGTCTAGGCGGTTCATTATTAGAAATAGGTATCAAATTGTGGTAGAGTGGGTTCGAACCGAGAAACTCTGACTCAAGAGTCCGCGACGCTAATCACGGGACCACAATCCGACACGTGTTAACGATCAAGATAACACTGTGTTTATATGATGCAGTGCCTTATGCACCATTGGGTGCGGTTGAAGGTTTTGATTGAATTGAATATTATAACGTGACTCGTCAGAGAAGAAAGAATTTATAAAAAAAGGAATATAGAAGTCTATGTAGACATTCACAAAGTAAACGAAATGTCATTGAAGTTATTGAAGTAATCATTTCAAATATATTTTTTAAATTCTGGCTAAGATTAAAAATGCGTTTGATGGATATGTGACCCTGGCTGACTCGAACCGGATGCAACAAATTTGACCAGGCAATCTGACGCTATATCCGAAGAAAAGCAAACCTTCGAGCTAACATTTATTATTGTCGTGTCTAAGAATAAAACATTTATCATATAATATCACAAAAAGCGCCCTTGAGATGGTATTTTACGAAAATGGTGATACATTTTCACAAGTTTCATTTTAAGATTTTTAATCCAGGATTCGGATTCACATACAAACTAAAGAGTTTCTGCTCAATAAAAAGCTTCACATCACCATAGATGTCTCCAGTGAAATTTCAGTGAATTCAAGCACTATGTTTCGAATAAGAACAATATAAGTTTCAAGAATTTGAGTAGTGTGGTTGTCAATCATATGGATCATGGGTAGAATTGATGAATGTTACACGCGTATAAAGTGACCACTTAAACCAGTCTATGACAGTCGTAAGCCCCGTAAATACCCAGACTTCCATATTATTATATGCTAAGATGTCAAAAAATAATATATAAAAATACATATTAATTACATATATTACATTAACGGGAAGTTATACATATTAATTATATATATTTAAAATCACTCCTAATAGTGTAGATAATCCAGATTTGTGAACAAGTATTTGGACACACTCAAAATGCTGTAAAATTAGTGTTATTGCAGAAACCCATATCGATTAGATATCGCAGTGATAAAAATCACTTAAAAAACCAAACAGCCCCCAATTAAGTTTTTTTCATGATTTATTTTCAAGTTTATACCAGGTAGCAAACGTTCCTTAATTTATTTCAAAATATTGTCTATCTTTTTAATTAGTAAATTTATCTATGGTTTACGCATGCGCATTGCACACTGACATTTCATTTGACAACTCAATTGGCGGGCAAGTCAAAATTTAGCGCGAGAAAGCGAAGGAGGTACGTTCGTACATTACTCTGCGATTCACAAATCCGCGCCGCTGCGTTCGGATAATAGCATAATTACGCGGTGGATCTAATTAATGATCATATCACCTGAGAACAATAACTAGATTGGTCTATTTTCTCATCTTCGCGAACTGCACCATTATGCAAGGCGCTGTAAATTGTAACGATGTTCACATTTCGGCTGTGACGCAATATTTTTGACCTAAAATGTAAGACAATAAATTAAAGCACATTTCTTTCGCCTTACTTTTGTCTGCGGTGAGATAATTACACATTTTAACGCTATAAAACATTGAAATGTGTATTTTTCGACGGATTATTTTGTACGTGTGAGTTTTTGTGATATAATAATCGAATTTTGGTTCCGCGGCTTTGTAACCGAAATCGTAGCATCGATTTCCTTGAATATATACATTTAATAACCGACTAAAAAAACTAGAAATTGAATTATTCGTTTTTAAATTCCACCTAGATAATAATAACTCACGATATATCATAGACATTGCAACACAGATTTAATATACATAAGTATACTTATACTAAAAGTTCATATAAAAAGAATATGAAAATTTGGGCATTTACAGGGCTTGTGATTTATCATTGGCTGGCTTGAGTGATCCTTGTGTAATGTTCAGTATCCTGTCCGTTATTGAACACCACATATTGCCAATTTTAGAGAGTTGATAATAAAAAATACAAATTATAAAAGTGCAAACAAAATTTGATTAATTTTTCCAAGCAGGATTACCGAAGACAATAGATGAATTTTTGTTTGTGTTTTGTATTGTTTATCTATTATAAATTAAGTGTTCATATTAAAAAAAAAAAGTTTTTGATCTATTTAAAACCTATCTTTAAATAACGGACTTTCAGTTTTTACGAACACTCCCCTCCCCCCAAATTAGTTCGTCATATCAAAGGTTTACTGTACTCACATTTCAAAGATCGTTTTAAAACATATGATTTTCTCTTCATATTATATATTTTCAAACCCTTATCCTCACCTGATGGTGCATAGGGCACTGCATCATATAAACGCAGTGTTATCTTGATCGTTAACAAGTGAAGAAAATGTGATCAGCCCTCCGCTTCAGGTACCAGTCCAGGGTAGTTGAATAAATATTACAGTGAAAAAAACACTAATATTTATTTGACCCCCCTCTGGGAATCGAACCCGGGACCTCCAGTACGGTGGCCCAGCGACCATTGCCGACCATTACACTACGGAGGCGGACTATAATATCGATTTGGTATACCAAAACTGTATTTACGTATTTACTATGGTATTTACTATGATTTGTGAGAAAGTGATTTGGATTCTACGAAAACAAATGCAAGATCTATGATTAGCATGAAAAACGATGGCATGATCTGGTATAGTGGAACTAGTAAGTTGTGACTCGTGTCTTCAGTCAAGAGATTAAACAAACTACTGTGGATAAGAAAAGCACCTCTTTTGTTGTTATGTAACCTTAATCGGTTTTGTAGCTTGAATACGGTGCTTCAAAACTCTCAGTACACTTTAATTTCATATATATATATATATATATATATATATATATATATATATATATATATATATATATATATATATATATATATATATATATATATAAAACGTGGTAATATTTTTCTTTGTAAATTGGGTTTAAATAATATGTAAAGTGGATGTATAATAAAAAAATTAACAATGTGTTGCTTTGTAATAAAAGAAACGACAGAAAAAGTTTATTCTTAATTAATCTTTACAATATTTTTCTATCTATCTGATTCTGATAGTTCACAATATTATAATTTTTTCTATCTAATGTCTTTTGTTTATTCAGTGCGACGCATGCGACATCTGGTGGTAGATTTGCAGTACATGTAGGTACTCAATAAAACGTATATATATATATATATATATATATATATATATATATATATATATATATATATATATATATATATATATATATATATATATATATAAACACACAATTATTTAAGAAAACATTTGTTTTTTTTTACCACTTGAGTTTTTTCATGACAACTAGCTAAACTTTCATATTCAGGTCTAAATGTAAACTAGAAAATGGAAGCTTATCTTATGAAACTAGATGTCATAAAAAACAAGTGTTTTGTTTAATAATTTCAACATATCTCACCACTCAGTAAATGCCGAAACAATTGATAAAAAATAAGAAAATTAAAAATAAAAAACAAAAAATAAAATTATATATATATATATATATATATATATATATATATATATATATATATATATATATATATATATATATATATATATATATATATATATATATATATTGGCAGAATTTTGGCATGGTTCGGTATATCAAATACTTGAAAGCGGTCAGGCCAGGAGTCCAAGATGACTTTGGTCTTCCTCTACTTCTTTTTTCAACTATGTAATTCCTCATAATTTTGTTTAACCGTTCTTTTCTCACTCATACGTTCCACATGTCCACACCATCTCAACACACATTTCTTTACAATATAATAAAAAATAAATAACATAAAACATATCCCTCGAGTTGTGTGGCACCCATTAGATAATAACCATTATGTCATTTGAGGAACTGCAGAGAAACGAACGGAGTATACAGTCTTACGGATGTACGAGCATATTATATACAAAATAAAAGAATAACGCGGTACTTATCTTCGTGTATTGAACTAGGCAATATTATTCAATAATGATCATACTATTGAGATTCCCACAGACGATTTGAGATAAAAACTACACAGAAGATTTATTCACAGGGTCGTATGTTAGAATGTGATTATAATTGTAATAGCATATCTTAATATAATTAATTAATAATTATAATTTCAAAAACTAGCTGTTTTTTAACGATTTATTATTACAAAAGTTATTTTTCGTAATTTTAATTAATTTTTTAGACATTTCTACTTTCACAATCTAAATTAATAACGCAGTTCTCTCTAACAAAGGGCTCTTGTGCTTGGAGAGGGACTTACACGTATTATTTATTGTTTCTGTTTGTTGGGAACATAATTTATTTTTATTCAAATTATTTTTTTGTGTTTTTCTTTTTTTTCTTAGATTAACTTGTGTATAATTCACAACATTTGGAGTGTGTCCAAATACTTGTTCACAAATCTGGATTATCTCCAATTATAGGAGTATTTTTCACATTATTTTTTGACATCTCATCAAAGACGAAGAAGAGTACGGAAGTCTGGGCATTTACGGGGCTGACGACCGTCATAGGCTGGTTTAATGATTCAATAGCAATGTTTCAAAATTGGTTCATATATATATGTAGAACTTCCGAGAAATTGAATAGTGTGGTTGTCATTAATGGGTAGAATTGGTGAATGTTATACGTGTGTAAAGTGTAATTACAAAAAGTAATATGTATGTAATTCATTTTAAATCATTTAAGTTATTTCAAATAAAAACTTATATAATGAAAGGCTAAATGAAGGCAAGATCATCACTCCTACGCTTCTGGGACCAGTCCAGAGTAATATAATAAATATTAGAGTGTAAAATCATTATGATTCATTTTCACCCCCTCTTGGGAATCGAACCCAGGACCTCCAGCACGGTAGCTAAACTACCATCACACCACGGAGGCAGACAAAAATATTACCTGTGTTTAAAGAAAATTAAGTTGCGATATATCGTATGTCGGGCCTTAAGAGCGGGCATTAATTTCGGCGATTTTTTTTACAGCTCAGTTATAAATTAACGCTCGATGTTGCAAAATGACACAAAACCAAGGAATTCTCACAGAATATCAAAATATAGGAGATTTCTAGCGTCAATTTTGTAAAATTATGATAATAACCCGGCCCGAGCACGACATGTTAACATATTTGCGAAACCGCATTGTCTGTCGGGAGGCTTACCAAATTATGCTAATTATGCACACGGCTCTTCGTCCTACAAAAGACGGAGTATCCATTTCGCTACGGGATAAATAAGATGGCCTCCGAATTGGGCAATAATTTCTCGTACTATCATCAATAGGACACGTACATTTGTGAAATGTGTTACGTGAATTGAAAATGCATTCTCTACGGTATTTTAAATATTTGTGTTTTGATGTTATATAGCGCTTTATCCTCAAGTTGTGGATTGTGAAACCGTCGTAAATAATTTGGCACACTTGTCTGTTCGTTACAAAGAAGGTTTTTGCCAAACCTTCTGGATACAGAGAGCGTCTCCAAACTTTGAGATGCGCTGGATTGCAAAACTGACATATTCTGTATTCGGCTGTCCAAACTTAAAACACAGTAAGGGTCATTTTTTGTAGCACGTTTTCATTGAAAGGAATATCTCTAGATAGTATTTCCAATCTACGCGACCTTGAAGAAACTAGATATTGACTTTTTAACGAGAATAAAAGTTGAGCCATCCGAACAGATGCAAGATTCATATTTCACATTGCTTTTGTTATTTTAATCATTTCGTGTGATATCGATTTATGCAAATTAATGTAAAATATTTACCAAAAAACGGTATGAAAAGTAACCTGATCATTTATATATATATATTTGGTGTTTAATTTGTAGGTTTCCATTAATTGAAATATCAAATATTACAATTAAACGCTGATTTTTAGAGTCTACTAAATAGTATTTTATTTTTATTAATTGATTCGGCAGTAACTTTGTGGTAAAACTATCCATTTTTAATTAATGTTTTACACCGTAATACGGTGTTTGAAAATGATGCGGAATGCATCGAAACACGTGTCACAGTATATTTTAAGAAATAGTGGTACCTATTTACTAAGTAAAAAATTAATTAAAAAATAGTATTTTATTATTAAAAATACATAAAAATGTGACAATCGTTTCTCCTAGTTATGGCATTTTCCAAATAATGTGAAGATAAAAGGCTGTGAAGATAAAATATAGCTATGTCCGCCTCCGTAGTGTAATGGTCAGCACGCTCGGCTACCGTTCTGGAGGTCCCGGGTTCGTTTCCCAAGGGGGGTAAAATAAATATAAGTGATTTTTTTCAATGTCATATTTATTCAATATTACCCTGGACTGGTACCTGAAGCGGAGGGCTGATCACCTTTCCTTCATGTGTAAACGATCAAGATAACACTTCGTTTATATGACGCAGTGCCCTATGCACCATTGGGGTGCGGATAAGGGTTTTATTAAATTATTATTTTAAAATTGTAGATACTTAAGTAATAGTTATAAAATGTGCAGTAATATTTTATGGGAGAAAACAATAAGTGAGGGAAAGGCCAAGTGTTTTATGGGTTATGGGGCATATAGGTACTTATATCAGTTTTCGAGGAAAGGAAGAATCTATTGATGTGGCATAGGAAGTGTTTTTATATATTATTTTTTGACATATCATCAAAGATGATAGAACTTCCAAGAATTTGAATAGTTTGGTTGTCAATAATGAGTAGAATAGGTGAATGTTACATGTGTGTAAAGTGATCACTTACACCAGCCTATGACGGTCGTCAGTCCCGCAAATGCCCAGACTTCCATATTCTTCTTCATCTTTGATGAGATGTCAAAAAATAATATAAATAGTATTTGTTTAAAAATTATATGTATACATAAGCCTGATCATATTTGGGGACAAGGCAATCACCTTGGATCCTCCTCGAAAGACAGATCTCCTGCCTCGGAAATATACGAGATTGGACAGGGATCAGGACCTGTTTAGATCTGCCCAAGACAAGGACAATTACTCTCAAGTTATAGTCGACGTCAGAGGGACCTACATGACAAGCACACAAGAAGAAATCTAGAACGATCCATTCGCACTGACGTATCTTATCGAATTTGCCTTCAAATAAAGCAATGAAAATTAACTATGCCCACAGATTGCACAATAAATGTATTTATTGAAAACGCCGGGCTGAAAAAGAGGCGAGTGAAAGACAATGGCGCGTTTCGGCTACACTGCCTCCTAGATATATCTGACATTTCCCACGAAAATGTTTATTCTGCGGCCGCACGATACACAAATAAAGGATTTCGCCATCTATTCATAATAATTACTCGCACTTGTGTATGCGTAATTATTTCAAAACGGAAACAAAGTCTGGCAACTTTTTGTCGAGGTGACGCCTGACAGTTTCAATTTGCCGCCCTTTTCGGTGTTGCTAGTCTGATAAAATACTGTTTTTACTCGGTAGGAACGTAAGTTTAAAGATACTAGCTTTTTTAGCATTTCTGTTAATTAATTTTTCTACTTTTACTCGATAGATATGCCAGATTAAAGATATCACATTATTCGGTATTTCTGGTTCAATTATGCACTTTTTCACTCAGCAAAAATACTAGATTAAACATACCGCCTTTTTCGGTATTACTAGTTAAATAATACACTGTTTTTACTCTGCAGACAAGCCAGATTAAACGTACTGCCTTTTTCGGTATTACTAGTTAAATAACGCACTATTTTTACTCTGGAGGCATGGCAGATTAAACATAACGTCTTTTTCTGTATTACTGGTTTAATATTGCACTTTTTTCACTCTAGAAGAATGCTAGATTAAACATGCCCCCTTTTCCAGTATTACTTGTGTAATAATGCCCTATTTTTACTTGAGAGAAATGCTAGATTAAACATACCGCCTTTTTCGGTATTGCTCGATAATGCTCTATTTTTACTACGAAATAATGCTTGTTTGTTCGGTATTTCTGGTTTAATAATAATAACTGATAACAAGTTTGGCTATTCGAAATCGGCAGGAATGCTGGATATAGCAAACTGGATTTTTTTTAGTGTTGCTGTTATAATTGCTGGATAAATAATGTGTTACTTGTATTGGGGAGAAGTGCCAGATTTAACATACTGCCTTTATACTTAATTAAACTTATTTATACTTATATTTGGTTTCAAATTACTACTTTTCTTATTATTTACAAGTGACGTTGGTAAACATTTAAAAAAATATTTAAAAAAAACAGGTCGCCGCTGTGATCGAAAGTTTGGTCACCCCTAATTTACAATACAAATGGAAACAAATTATCTTAGCCCTTCATAGCACTGTTTTGTGATTGCGACATTTTTTCATTTCTCTCGCGAGTCAAGGACTTTTGGAAGATAAAAATCAAGATTTCCATAATTATAATTGAAGTTGAAATACAATGCTTGCAATTGGTAAAGGTTTACTTTGTATAAAGGTATGTGTATATATTATATATACGTACACAACCGTGGCCATATGTATTAGGCACCCCCTACAGAATCGGTCTATGTCTTTGAATACTGCGACTCTTGGAATTCTTGCAATCTTTTCGGGTACAATATTGTATTGTATTATTGTATTAAGATGGATTTTACCGACTACTTACTACCTGCTATCCCGACCTACGACAATAAAGAGCGTGGTTTATTTAAAAACACTCTGTTTACTAATCAAAACCATTAAAAAATCGGACTAATATGTGTTTAAACTATCTTCCAAACTGAAAAGTGAATGCAATACAAAAATTTAGACACGCGTCGCGAAGAAACGTCTTCGGAAATCTGGATTACGAAGCTGCAAAGCGAGGAAGAAACCTTGTAATATATTGATGTTCAAATATTTTTTTTATATTATGAAAAGGGTATTATCGCCCGGGAGGAATATCTAATTTTACATACTCAACCTATAAAGGATTGTGTAAGACTAGTTTTGTGTTTATAACAGCCGATATAATCAACATTTTCTTTTGTAAAATTCGCCTTCGTAAAAACGTTTTCGTAGGTTGGTAACGAATGACGTCACAGAAAACAATCCACACTGCTACTATTACAGCTCTATAAAGCATATACATAAAGGGATACGCCCCATAACACACCCGATAATGTAAAATTTGATGACGTATAGCGGTGTCCGTTTTTCGTTTTATTCAAATATCTAAAGTTTAAACCTTCTTTTCTCCCTTAGCTCTCTGCAGATTTCTATAAGAATGTTACCGATGTCTGATTTTTCATATTAATTTATTAGCCAATGAAATTGATCCATTAACGTTTCTTAGCGCTCCTGCCGATTTATTTACAACATTTTGAGTATTATATGTCCAAATACTTGTTCACAAAATCTGGATTATCTCCAATTACAGGAGTTATTTTCATATTATTTTTTGACATCTCATCAAAGATGAAGAAGAATATGGAAGTCTGGGCATAGGCTGGTTTAAACCAGCCTATGACGGTCGTCAGCCCCGTAAATGCCCAGACTTCCATTGATATCTCATCAAAGATGAAGAAGAAAATAATCTCATCTAGTGAAGTTCTAGTGATTCAAGAACAAGGTTTCTAAATTGGTTCATATATATATATATATATATATATATATATATATATATATATATATATATATATATATATATATATATATATATATATATATATATATATATATACATATATATATATATATATATATGTATATATATATATATATATATATATATATATATATTTATATATATATATATATATATATATATATATATATATATATATATATATATATATATATATATATATATATATATATATATATATATATATATATATATATATATATATATATATATATATATATATATATATATATATATATATATATATATAGAACTTCCAAGAATTTGAGTAGTGTGGTTGTCAATAATGGGTAGAATTTGAGAATGTTACATGTGTGTAAAGTGATCACTTAAACCAGCCTATGGCAGTCGTCAGCCCCGTAAATGCCCAGACTTCCATATTCTTCTACATCTTTGATGAGATGTCAAAAAATAATACTCCTGTCGATTGCCTTTAATTTTTAGATGGCTATTTTATTTATTGTTTTGGCATTTACTTTGTGGTAAGACATGTTAAAATGATTAAGGGAACACTTCTACTAGTTTCGGAATCTAAACTAGTAGTCATTAATAAACTCAAGTGGTATAAAAACAAGTGATTCCTAAATCATTTTAGATGGCACGTTTGCAATATCAACGATAACGCATTGCATTTGTATATTTTTACAGTACTCTTGCAAATTATATTTCTATACAAGTTATATTATCCAGCGACCATGTTAACACATCGGCCATATAAGCAAATTCAAGGTGCACGATCTGTTCTCTCTTCTTGTAACCACGAGTGAAAGCTCCATGCAAAGCACCATTATAAGGTTAAGATAAAGATCCGCATAGATTAGGTACAGAATGGTTTATTGTTCAATCGGCTGACAGTTACTGGCGCAAGTACTAATGCGAATCGTGCGAGCGGTCTAGTACGAGTGAAGGTAATGAAATTAATTCACCTACGGTCAGTGCTTGGGCAAGTACTGTGTATAGATGACGTAAGTGAGCTTTCAATGCGAACGGGACGCGTTAAGAAAAAGCTGTCGTAAAAGACCACAGTAAAAATACGTACGAGGAAATTTTGTAAAACAGTGTAATAGGGTACCTGTATAAAAAATACGTGTATGGAAAATGCGTAGGTACATTAAAAACTTATAACTCATAAAACATTTTTAAACGTATTTAGTAACATTAGTAACATTTAGTACATATTTAGTAACATTTTTTAATTTTCACGCTTTTCATTTTTTGTTTTCTGTTAAAATCAAATATTTGTAGTTTGTATTAGCACTATTAATCTAATGTTATTTCTGATAATAAGTATATATATTATTTTTGCCAGTGCCCTTTACTTTAACCTAAAATATAATGTATACCCACACACAGGCCATTCCTTTGTGGGATCTTTTCTTGTATTAATATTATATATTTTCTTTATTTTGTATTATATTACATACATTGGATCTTTTTTGAATTATAATACATAATTGTGAAATGCAAAAGAATTTAAAATAAAATAAAATAAAGTGAAATGAAAGTGTGTAGGTACATTGAATTTGGATCCACTGAAAATGCGTACAAGGAGAATGCGTTCACAGAAAAATGCTTAGACTAAAAAGTGCGTAAATTTAAAATCCGTTTAAGGAAAAATACACTCAAAGAAAATGTGTAGATATATTGAAAAATGCGTACACTAAAAAATGCGTACATTAAAAAATTCATACATTAAAAAATGCGTACATTAAAAATACGTACACTAAAAAATGCATATATTAAAAATCCGTTAAAGGAAAAATACACACAATGAAAATATGAAGAAATATTGAAATTGCGCACACTGAAAAATGCGTTCCTTTAAAAAATGCATACACTAAAAAAGGCTACATTCAAAATGCGTACACTGAAAAATGCGTACCTTAAAAATCCGTTAAAGGAAAAATACGCGTTATGAAAATGTGTAAAAATATTGAAATTGCGTACACTAAAAAAAGCGTTAAGTAAAATAAGAACTGGGAACTAGGATGTAAAATATATGCAAAAAAATGTGTACTTTGAAATTCCGTAAAAAGAGAAAAGTGTGCCAGAAAAATGCGTTCACTGAAAAATACTTACACATGTTTATAAACACATACATATGTACATATTGTATATATGGTATACCTGTAATTAATTGTTTTAAGCTAAATCTAATTATTAATTCGTATAAAGCATGTATTTGTTTTTTTTTTTAAATATAATTAAGTGAAATAACATGAAAAAAATATATAAGAACACTATGTCAGAAATAGAAAAAAAATTAATAAATCCTTACAAAATAGTTACTACTGACGATTTTTTAAGTATATAAATATGAATTAAATTATATGATTTGCACATTAAAAAACTTACTGTTATAGGTTTTAAAAATAATGTTAAATATAACAAAACATTTAGATTTCTAACAGATTGCACAACTTATGAAAAATCGTTATTATTATGGAAATTTAAACTTATCTACATATTTATGGGTAACTATTGTTGCTAATACCCTTTACAGACAGCTATACTCACTCCTTTCAAGAACGTCATAAATCAAAATACTTGATTTTTCAGGAGAACGTTTTTAAAGTTTAAAAATATAATACAATGTATTAATAATAAATATCAAGCCACTTACTGAACTTTTACTGTGCAACAGATCTTTTTAGGTAAAACCTGAAGGTTTTTTTCTCAATTTGAAAAACATTAAGTAAATTCAAAAAAAAAATTAAACAATACCTTTTCTTCAAAATGCAAAAACAATACATTCTGCCCTGTAGCGGGTAAATATTAAGTTAAAAATATGCCGCTTTTGCTGGGATATAGTACATTTTCAGGCCATTCCGAAAAATGTACAACTGAAAATATACGATTTTTGATTTATGACGTTCTTGAAAGGAGTGAGCGACATGTAAAATTCATACATGAAATTTGCTTAAAATTAATATTGTGATATATCGTGGGTATACTAGCAAAAAACGTTAACTCTAAAACCATTGTTTGAATGATACCTGTTATTTAAAGTTTTTAGCCTGAATAAATACCCGCTTTTAAACTTAGTTTTCCCTAGTCTTCCTCTGCTTCTATTTCCAACTACATTCGTTTCGTAAATGAATTTTTCTGTTCTTTCTTCACTCATTCGTTCCACATGTCCAAACGATCCTAACACACCTTTCTTAATTTTATCGGTAATGCTTATCTCGGCATCGAATTATTTCTGTATTTCACCATTCAAACAGATGTTTGAATGGTGAAATAATAGATTATTATACATCGTTTTGCCGCACATTTGTTTGAGCAACTACATACTTCACTTCCATACATTAGTGTTGGAACTAGGACTCCGTTGTGTGCTGCCAATATTATCGTTCTAATTAATTCGTTCCTCATGCCAAAACCATTTAAACACACCTTTTTATAATTTTATCGATTAATCCTTACATTATTTCCTTATTTCACTATTCGAAGATGTGATAGCATACGTCGTTTTGACGCACATTCGTCTAAGTGATCGCATTTTAACCTCACAACTAACAAACGTTTAATTATTGATATTTTAAATTGTTTTTTTATTTTTTTTGTTAGTGTGTTTATTACTGAAAAATAAATTAAATATATATTCTGAATATTTGCAAATAAATGATTTAGAAAAAAAACTCACCAACTTTTATTCGATCCTTTCACTAACACCAAAAGCTCACAAAACGTCCTTTTAAAAAAATGTCCCAGAGACAGGAAATCAAACAATACACAGATTTTAAAACCGAAGCACCTAGGACACGAGATGAAATAATTTGAATTAAAATGTTTGATATGAGACTTGAATTGTTCGTACGTTAGCGCGCGGTGTGACACAGTTCATAAAGCAAAGAGCAATGATGCATCTCGCGGGAGATTGCCTTATATACGGATGTGTTGGTACCTTGGACCAAGCCACCTCTTCTAGCTCCTGGGCTCTTGGTAATTGTGATCTGTCTATTTTGTTAAAATTTGTTTTATCAATATATATTTTAATAAATATTAAAATATATATTAATGTTATTTTAATGCATTTTATTAAAATGGAGATGTTTTATACGTTTCAGACTAAAATAATGAGATAGCGAAGAAAAACTTGAAAAAATTAGTTAGTTACGATGAAAGATTACGACTATAATATACATGTAAACACATATATATATATATATATATATATATATATATATATATATATATATATATATATATATATATATATATATATATATATAAATATAGATATATATATATATATATATATATATATATATATATATATATATATATATATATATATATATATATATATATATATTTATATATATATATATATATATATATATATATATATATATATATATATATATATATATATATATATATATATATATATACATATATATATATATATATATATATATATATATATATATATATATATATATATATACATATATATATATATATATATATATATATATATATATATATATATATATATATATATATATATATATTTATATGTATATATATATATATAAATATATATATTTATATGTATATATATATAAATATATATATATATATATATATATATACATATATATATATATATATATATACATATATATATATATATATATATATATATATATATATATATATATATATATATATATATATATTTATATATATATAAATATATATATATACATATATATATATATATATATATATATATATATATATATATATATATATATATATATATATATATATATATATATTTATATATATATAAATATATATATATATATATATATATATATATATATATATATATATATATATATATATATATATATATGTGTATATATTGTCCGCCTCCGTAGTGTAATGGTCAGCACGCTAGGCTACCGCTCTGGAGGTCCCGGGTTCGATTCCCAGGGGGGGGGGTTAAATAAATATACGTGATTTTTTCACTATAATATTTATTCAATATTACCCTGGACTGGTATCTGAAGCGGAGAGGGCTGTTCACTTTTCCTTCATGTGTTAACGATCAAGAAACACTGCGTTTATCTGATGCAGTGCCCTATGCACCATTGAGGTGCGGATAAGGGTTTGAAGAAGAATATATTTATGTATATATATATATATATATATATATATATATATATATATATATATACATATATATAATTATATATATATATATATATATATATATATATATATATATATATATATATATATATATATATATATATATATATATATATATATATATATATATATATATATATATATATATATATATATATATATATATATATATATATATATATATATTTATTTATTTATTTAATTTTGCATAATTTCATGGAAAACATATTTTTAAAATATTTTTCACCTCATTCGGACACCATTAAACTGGATCGGGATAGTTTATGTTTCACATTAACCTATGGTAACGATGCAATAATAATAATAAATAATAATAAGAGTAATAAAACTGATGACTTTGACATTTGCGAAAGAAGAGGATGCAAAAAGTGGAGCTTGCTAAATATGCTTCCTTTGGCTGGTACCTTATAATGTTAACACTGGCACAGATACATTCGACGACCTATATTTGCGTAGATCATTGTAAAAATACATAATAAACCAGTTTGCTTACAATCCGAAAATAATTTTATGTACAGTGATATACACATAGTGTCTCCGTAGTGTAATGGTCAGCATGATCGCCTACCGTTCTGGAGGTCCCGGGTTCGATTCCCAGGGCGGTTTAATAAATATAAGTGATTTTTTCACTCTAATATTTATTCAATATTACACTGGACTGGTACCTGAAGTGGAGGGCTGATCACCTTTCCTTCATGTGTAATCGATCAAGATAACACTGCGTTTATATGAAGCAGTGCCCTATGCACCATTAGGGTGCGGTAAGGGATTTATTATTATTATTATACACATAGAATCGCAAAATTGTATAATAAGTAAAGTGAAACCTCTATCTATCGTTCCTCGAATAATCGTTATCCCGGATGTGTCGTTTATTTCTTCTACCCCGAATTCATTTCATACAAAAAATTTTCGCATCGATCGTTTTCATCCAACATTTTACCGCATATATATTTGATATATATTTGATATAATTTGTCTGTTTTTTTTTACATTTTTACATTTTCTCAATTTTGTTATATTCGACGACAATATTTCAACGTGTGGGATGCAGACTATCAAAAGCTTTTGTGATGGATACAGCAGAAGAGATCTCAAGATCTTTGTGTTCTGTTCAACGTTGTATTTTTTTAATTAATACATTTCTTTACATCTAAAAATTTCATTCTTAAAATTTCAACCTACCAATGGTTTTGCTATTGGGAAGACGGTATCTTTACTCGATCGTATATCCTTGTGTATTGACTTCTTTATCCCGCATTCATTGTTTTCCCGCATTCATAGTTTATTACAGTAGGTCCCTTTAAAAACGATAGATAGGGGTTTCACTGTATATAAAAGTTTTAAAATGTATAACGAAGAATGGAAAGAGTCTGAAAGAACTTAAAATGAAATGTTATGTGTACTGTAAGAAGATGTATATACATATTTGCGATGTAAATAATATTAAGTGTATATAATACTTTGTATTCAATTTCAATTCAAACCCTTATCCGCACCCCGATGGTGCATAGGGCACACTGCATTATATAAACACAGTGTTAACAGAGGAAAGGTGATCAGCCCTCCGCTTCAGGTACCAGTCCAGGGTAGTATTGAATAAATATTAGAGTGAAAAAAATCACTTATATTTATTTTTAATAAATGTTTTACTTACAACATTTTGAGTGTGTCCAAATACTTGTTCACAAAATCTGGATTATCTCCAATTACAGGAGTTATTTTCATATTATTTTTTGACATCTCATCAACGATGAAGAAAAATATGGAAGTCTGGGCATTTACGGGGCTGACGACCGTCATAGGCTTGTTTAAGTGATCACTTTACACACGTGTAACATTCACCAATTCTACCCATTATTGACAACCACACTACTTAAATTCTTGGAAGCTCTATATATATGAACCAATTTAGAAACCTTGTTCTTGAATCACTAGAACTTCACTAGAGACATCTATTGGTGAGATGTAAAGAAGCTTTCTATTAAGCAGAAACTCTTATATTAGTATGTGAGGTCCGAATCCTGGATTATAATTACACACATGAGAAACGCCAGAAAACAACATTTTCATTTTTATTATTAAGCTTATAATTTGACCAGATAATTTATTTACAACATTTTGAGTGTGTCAAATAATTTTGTATAATTTGAAAATAACTCCTGTAATTGGAGATAATCCAGATTTTGTGAACAAGTAAGTCTCCCATAAATTATTGTTGCACGTGTTAAAACTGTCACTTAGAATTGTATAGCTACATAAGGACCGTCAGTCCATTTGATCTTCACATTCGTTTGAAAATGCCATAACTAGGCGGAACAATTGTCACAATATTATTTTTTTATGTGTTTTTGTTAATAAAATACAACTTAGTCGACTCAAAAAATCTGTTTTTGATTTAAAAACTAATACATAAATATGTGCATTAAGGCTTATTAAATATTGAAGGTTAGTCTAAATTTGAAAGTTTATTTTTTATAAAAAATAGATAGATATTACCATAAAATGTTTGCCAGATCAATTAATGAAAATACAACGTTGCTATACCCTTTCATACAATCCATACAAATACCAAATAAGTTTATTTATTGTTTCGGCATTAACTTTGTGGTAAGACATGTTACAATAATTAAAGTAAACACTTCGTTTTTCACCACTTGAGTTTTATTATAGACTACATGTTTCAGAAGTTAAACTTCCATCATTCAGGTCTGTATAATAACTATAGTTATTATATGTATAGTTATTATAGTTATTATAATAATAATAATAATAAAACCCTTATCCGCACCCCAATGGTGCATAGGGCACTGCGTCATGTAAACGCATTGTTATCTTGATCGTTTACACATGAAGGAAAGGTGATCAGCCCTTCGCTTCAGGTACCAGTCCAGGGTAATATTGAATAAATATTACAGTGAAAAAATCACTTATATTTATTTTACTCCCCCTGGGAATCGAACCCGGGACCTCCAGAACGGTAGCCGAGCGTGCTGACCATTACACTACGGAGGCGGACAGTTATTATATCCCATAGTTATTATGGTTATTATATTATTATGTATAGTTATTATACAGACCTGAATGATGGAAGTTTAACTTCTGAAACATGTAGTCTATAATAAAACTCAAGTGGTAAAAAACGAAGTGTTTTCTTTGATTATTGTACCAAATAAGTTATTGTATAAGGCAAAGATATGTAGATAATAGAAAAATGCATCCTATCAACAATCTTTTACCGTTTCGTTTGTTGTGTGGTAATTAGTAAGAAATGCTAAAATAAAAACTAACATGTATATTAATTCAACGATTGACTGCTCAAAATTACACAACTTCCAAAATATGTGATCATCTTGAACAGAATCAACGACATCGATCTCAATTTTTAAATATCATACCTCTCACGATTATTATAAAACTTAAGTTACGTTTATTTCGACAGTAACGATATTTGGCTGTCCAAACTCAAAACACAGTAAGGTATATTTTTTTGTAGTACGTTTTTTTGCATTTTTGGACTAAGTAAATTCTACTTAGTCCAAAATTGCAAAAAAAAATACTATAAAAAAATGTCACTTATGTGTTTTAAGTTTGGACAGCTGTATTGATCCTAACCTTTTTAAACATCGTAAAAAAAACTAATCATCACGCTGTTTCCCCGCATAAGTAAGCAGAGAGAATAGAATACCACACCGATCTGTCTTTGCAAACGATCTTCGTGTCTACCACATTCGTTCATCTCCTCATACATACCCGCCGATTATTTCGACTCCTGACCTGACCACACCCAAGTATCGAAATTACTTGATCATGCCAAGTTTTCCTCATCCTCCTCTGCTTCTATTTCTAACTACATCCGTCTCACAAATTTATTTCACGGTTTCTTTTTCACTCACTCATTCGATTCACATGTCCAAAGCATCTCAACACACCTTTCTTAATTTTATCGATAGTGCTTATCTCAACGTTGCAGTATTTTATACATCCTAAACGACAGTTAAAATATTCTTAATTTATGATATATTCAATATTTTTAAAATGACTTTGTCATCTTTTAAATATCTTTATACATTTTTTCATTGAATTATTGATTCAATGGTCACTTTGTGGTAATATATATCCATTTTTAATTCAATTTTTACTTGATAAGATACCATTGCGTCTTAAAATCTATTATGACACATGTATCGATGCATTCCACATCATCATTCTCAGCATACGGTGTTTGAAAATGATGAGGAATCCATTGAAACTCGTATCGCAAGAGATTTAAAGAAATATTGGTATATACGAAGTAAAACTTAAATAAAAAAAAAGTTTATTTTTATTAATGGGGTTTTATCACTCGGGAGTCTAATATAATATATACTCGACCTATAAAGGATTGAATTAGACTCGTTTTGTGTTTATAACAGTAGATATAATCAATATTTTCATTCATCATTTTCATTTGCAAAATTCGCCTTCGTAAAAACGTTGTTTTCGTAAATTGGTAACAAATGACGACGTCACAGAAACGAATCCACACTACTACTATTACAGCTTTATAAGAGTAAAGCTAAGAGTTTGAAGTTTTAAAAATCTTTATACATTTTGAATATGTTATTAATCACAACATTACTCTCAGACGAATCCTTTAAATCAAATATTGCGACATGTGTTTTTTTGTTTCTTTTTGTTTAAATGGAGGTCGCTACACTTGATTTCGTGCGTTTTATTAAGCAGGTACATTAGAAAATGCCATAATAAGTTTTTAAGAAGAAATATTTGGCAACAAAGCCGTTAAAAATTAACATGCAGTCAAACCTTATTGTAATTCTTAATTCTAATTACTGAAAGTGAAATTTCAACTGAACGTTTGTTTTTAGGATGAAATAAGTCACCATTATTATTGAATTTTAATTTATATTTCCTGATTTGACTTCATCACATATCGCTCTCTTCTTTCAACAACGTCTTATATCAAAAAAACTTAATTTTCAGGAGATCGTTATTAAAGTTTAAATATATGTAAAAGTATGTGGCTTGATATGTATTCAAAATAAATATCAAGCCACTTATTATATTATAGTTTTTATTGTGCAACAGATCTTTTTAGGTAAAACCTAAATGTTTTTTCTCCATTTGAAAAATATTTAGTATGTTAAAAAAAATAATTTAACAAAAACTTTACTTCAAAATGCAAAAACAACATTTTCTGCCCTGTAGCGGGTAAATATTAAGTTAAAAATATGCCGCTTTTGCTGGTATATACAGTAGTTGGTACAATTTCTGGGCATTCCGAAAACATGCACCACTAAAAATTGACGATTTTTTTATATATGACGTTGTTGAAAGGAGTAAGCGAAATATAAAAAATAGGAAATTAAAAATTATAAAATATAAAAATGAAATTAAAAATAAGATTTTGAATATTTACATACAATAATAAAATATAATAAAACTTAATTAATATAATGAAAATCAAATATAATTGGGAAAAACATAAACTATTTTTTTTTTTAATTTAAAGTTAAATTAATTTCAACGGAAAAACTTTATTTTTTAATAAATCATTTTTTATTTAAATAATTTTGTTCCTTTTGACATATTTTTTTCATGTTTTCATTATTATTACATAAAATCAATATTTTCACAAAAGCAAAAAATCTGCATTATTTATAACTTAAATTATTTATAAGGACGGTAATTTTCCGCAGATTTGTCGTTAAAATTTTACATTCTCGGGTCAGAATGAATTATCGTGTCATGGGGTCACAGGTCACAATTCACACTCACTCAAGGTTAAAACCGGCCACGCATAAACAAACATAATAGACTATAAAAAATATTTGCTTTCACCTTTTTTTATTGTTTATTTTTCCATGTAAATAATCACTAACCGTCCTGTGACTGTTACGGTATTTTGAAACCACTATGTAAAATTATATGACAGAGAGTCCGTTGGTAAAAATCCAAAGGCCTTTTTATTATTTCATGAATAAAATTCCATTAATATTGTTTAAAAAATTAACCATTCAATAACCTTTTAATAATAAACATTTCATGGACCTGTTACATAACAATTCCTTGAATAAATAACTTATCGTCAAATAATAAAAAAATAACAAATAATAAATGAATTACTTTTTTATTAATATATTTATTTTCATATTTTAATAATTACCGATTTCTTAGTTGAGTTTTGGCAGGTTGCGTTTTAAACAAAGTTATTTAATTATAAGTTATAAAAAAAAATCAATATTGTAAAATGTGTCCTCGGCACGGGAAATGCCAGGGAGGACATATCGCTCACTCCTTTCAAGAACGTCATAAATCAAAAATCGACAATTTTGAGTTATGCATGTTTTCAGAATGCCTAAAAAATGTACTATACCCCAGAAAAAGAGGCATATTTTTAACTTAATATTTACCCGCTACAGGGCAGAAAATGTTATTTTTTCATTTTGAAGAAAAGGTATTGTTTAATTATTTTTTTAAATAAACTAAATATTTTTCAAATGGAGAAAAAACCTTCAGGTTTTACCTAAAAATATCTGTTGCTCAGAAAAAGGTTCAATAAGTGGCTTGATATTTATTTTTAATACATTGTGTTATATTTTTAAACTTTAAAAATGTTCTCCTGAAAAATCAAGTTTTTTGATTTATGACGTTCTTGAAAGGAGTGAGCGATATAATTGTAACTTTAAACTTTATTTGAAATCTACAAAATGCACACCAAGTCCTAGCAAAATTCATTTTTGAATCGAGCCTGCGATTGTGCAATGTTGTGCTTAATGAAATAACATTTATAAATGACATCAATAATGTTTCTTTTCATATTATTTTTTTTTTAACATCTCATCAAAGATGAAGAAGAATAAGGAAGTCTGGGCATTTACGGGGCTGACGACCGTCATCGGCTGGTTTAAGTATCACTTTACACACGTGTAACATTCACCAATTCTACCCATTATTGACAACCACACTACTCAAATTCTTGGAAGTTCTATATATATGAACCAATTTAGAAACCTTGTTCTTGAATCACTAGAACTTCACGAGAGACATCTATTGGTGGGATGTAAAGAAGCTTTTTACTAAGCAGAAACTCTTATATTAGTCTCTAGTGAAGTTCTAGTGATTCAAGAACAAGGTTTCTAAATTGGTTCATATATATATAGAACTTCCAAGAATTTGAGTAGTGTGGTTGTCAATAATGGGTAGAATTGGTGAATGTTACACGTGTGTAAAGTGATAACTTAAACCAGCCGATGACGGTCGTCAGCCCCGTAAATGCCCAGACTTCCATATTCTTCTTCATCTTTGATGAGATGTTAAAAAATAATATGAAAATAACTCCTGTAATCGGAGATAATCCAGATTTTGTGAACAAGTATTTGGACACACTCAAAATGTCGTAATGTTTCTTTTAATACGTTTAAGAGAAATATTGATGTCTATTTGACTAGTTGATTAAGAAAATTTCTATTATTTGATAAAAACATGTAAGTTTATTATATAGTTATACTTTTATATACATGGCAGTTTATTTTTATTTTTAGATTACTTAAGTGAAAACCTGTAATTAGGATGGTTTTTTTAAAATTTATTAAATTACCTATGTTAGTTTTGTATACATATATTCTGTTGGTTTTCCAATAAATAAATAATAAAAAAATAAAAAAAACTGTGTTCATGTGTATGAGTTAAATAAAATCAATTAATTCATTAAATATTTAACCTGAATTTGATAATTTTAAATTAAAAAGTTCTTTTTAAATATTATAAGGAATTCAATGTATATATAATATGCAACTACCAATTTACATGTGCATGGTTAAAATAATTATTATTTAGAAAAACTTGATGGTCTCTGTACGGTTAAAATAAAATACAAAAAAGTTGATTGAAATAACTTACTATTAAATTTTACGTATTTTAAAATTAAAATTATTCATTGATATATGAATGAGAGTTTTTTTCAGAGATTACTTATACTGTTTATACTGGTTAAAGATCAGAGAACATACTAAGCGCATTCCACCCATACATACTAGGAATGATCAGCATCCCTTGAAATTATTGTGCTTACCACCTTTGTCTGTTATTAGCTTGCTATGTTATGAATATACTGTTGTATATAAACGAAACATGGACGATCGGGTAGGCAGAAAGGGCCGGTTGGAGGCATTTGAGATGTGGTGCTACAGGCGCATGTTTGAGATTCATCGGTCGGGACATGTAGGAACAACGTGGTATCAAGCAAGAACATAATTGCACTATTTTTCTTCTTCATTTAATATTTAAATACTACAAAGCCGTTTCCCGTCCGTAGCGACTCCGTAGTGTAGTGGAAGCGCGTCCGGCTACCGTGCAAAATTTTCCGGTAGTAAAAATAAATTAAATATAAGGTAGTTTTTTAAGACTTTTTAGAGAAATAAAAATTCATAAATAATATATTTCTATCCGCAACATTTCTAGTGAGTTCAAATCCATGTTCACAACTCTTGAATTTCTCTACTTATTTTTGCTTGACATCTTAACATAGACGAAGGATTGCATGTTTTCGGAATGCCCAGAAAATGTACTATATCCTAGCAAAAGAGGCATATTTTCAACTTAATATTTACCCGCTACAGGGCAGAGAGTGTTGCTTTTGCATTTTAAAGAAAAGGTATTGTTTAATTATTTTTTTAAACATACTAAATATTTTTCAAATGGAGAAAAAAACCTTCAGGTTTTACCTAAAAAGATCTGTTGCACAGTAAAAAGTTCAATAAGTGGCTTGATATTTATTTTTAATACATTATGTTATATTTAAAAAAAACGTTCTCCTGAAAAATCAAGTTTTTTTGATTTATGACGTTCTTGAAAGGAGTGAGCTATATATGTAAATAAAAGTAGAATTTGGTTTTTTTTTTTAACCTTTTGCTTATACTTTTAGGAAATTGTTACCGGCGTGGAACCTAAATCTGAGTCAACTCACGAACAAAATGATGGAGAAGAAGCGCTTGATAATCTTGATTTTGAAGAAATATCTGATGGAGAACTAGAAGAAGATCAACGTGTCAAAGGTATACAATATTTGTGCTTTACACTAACATGCGCCCGGGTAGATCATAGTTCGCCGCATATTTGTGCTTTACACTGACATGGGCCCCGGCAATACAGTTTGCTGGAAAAGGACATAACTGCTATATGGGAAAGAAATTGAAAGAGGATTAATAGGCAAGAAAAAAGAGCAATAGCTAGAGCACTCGTGGTTCCATACCGTAAAACACATTTTCACTCTTTCATAACTCGGTAATAAAGATCTGCTTTTAACCCTTTGAAAGGTTTTTGGTATGTACATACCGCCAACTCAATCAAATTCTGAGACTTATTACTATTTACTTGTACTTGTTTAATTATATTAAAAAGTAAAAAACCAATAGAAGAATTCAATCTTATAACCGTGTTTAATATTGGATATATTACCCAACAATTCAATAGTGGTATTTGCTAAGTAAAACTTAAATTAAAAATGGATAGATTTTATGACAATGTGACTGTCGAATCCATGTTTTTTTCCCGGTTTTTATAAGTAGTAAGTTTAAATATGATACCCGAATACTGTGTATAATGAATACATAGCTTCCTTTACACAATTTAAGTCATTATGTCGGATTTCAAAAACAAGCATAGAACTCATTTCATTATTCCGCGAGATGGGGTCAATCTTATAAGGCGGATAATGTATTCATGCTCGATTACATACTGCCATTGATAACTGGTAGTGTAATTACATCAAGATCAATCTTTTTCATCATCTCAAATCGCCAATCAACTTTATAATACGCCAAAATACAATCCGGTTAGGATTCGTTTTTATATTATGTTTCGAAGGCATCGCTGTTAAATAATAATAATAATAAAACCCTTATCCGCACCCCAATGGTGCATAGGGCACTGCTTCATATAAATGCAGTGTTATCTTGATCGTTTACACGTGAAGGAAATGTGATCAGCCCTTTGCTTCAGGTACCAGTCCGGGGTAATATTGAATAAATATTACAGTGAAAAAATCACTTATATTTATTTGACCCCCCTGGGAATCGAACCCGGGACCTCCAGAACGGTAGCCGAGCGTGCTGACCATTGCACTACGGAGGCGGACATCGCATTGGACATTCGAAAGCATCACTGTTATAAATTAAAATTATAAACCTCGAGCTACGAATAAAATTTCAACGAAAAAACGCCTCGGTTTGCGTACATAATATTTAGAGAAAGAGAGTCCAATCTTATCTAATAAGAAAAACTTATGAATTCTGCATACTGCCAGTAAACACATCGCTCACTCCTTTCAACAACGTCATATTTTAAAAAATCTACAATTTTCAGTTGTGCAATGTTTTCGGAATGCCCAGAAAATGTACTATATCCCAGCAAAAGCGGCATATTTTTAACTTAATATTTACCCACTACAAGGCAGAAAGTGTTGTTTTTGCATTTTGAAGAAAAGTTATTGTTTAACTATTCTTTTTAAATATACTTAATATTTTTCAAATGGAGAAAAAACCTTCAGGTTTTACCTAAAAAGATCTATTGCACAGTAAAAAGTTCAATAAGTGGCTTGATAATTCTTTTTAAAACATTGTATTATATTTTTAACTTTAAAAACGTTCTCCTGAAAAATCATGTTTTTTGATTTATGACGTTCTTGAAAGGAGTTAGCGATATGTCAAAAACCCCAAATTAGTGGTAGGTTATATGTTAAAAACCCTCGGTGTCGTGTTCATCTATTTTAATGAAGATAATGGTTTCGTTTTACCAACAGTCTTACTGTGGTAAAACGAAACCAAGATAGAAGTAACTCAAGATTCCCCTGTAATCACGATAGTAATAACCCCTCAAAAAGCCGTTTGCAATACAATTTGTTTATCCTATCGGCTCTCAACGCGCATGACCACTTTTCCTTTTATAAATCTCATGTCATGCAAATCTCCACTGCTGCTGCTAACCATATACCACAGGTCAAAGGGTTAAATCTCTCTCCAAGATGATCACTTGTGTGTATGGATTATTTTTACCGTAGTGTACATTAATTCGCAAAAAAACGTTTAGTAAAAATGTAGTTATTTATTGAGTGTCGTGAAGCGACGCGCAAAATGTCCTACTTGAAATATTTATTGAAATTACGATTATTACTATGATTTTTTCACTGCACTGTGTTAATTGTTGTAAATAAATTATCTGGTCAAATTATAAGCTTAAATAATGAAAATGAAAATGATATTTTCTGGCGTTTCTCATGTGTGTGATTATAATCCAGGATTCGGACCTCACATACTAATAAAAGAGTTTCTACTCAATAAAAAACTTATTTTCATCTCACCAATAGATGTCTCTAGTGAAGTTTTAGTGATTCAAGAACAATATTTCAAAATTGGTTCATATATATATATAGAACATCCAAGAATTTGAGTAGCGTGGTTGTCAGTAATGGGTAGAATTGGTGAATGTTACACGTGTGTAAAGTGATCATATAAACGTCTATGAAGGTCGTCAGCCCCGTAAATGCCCAGACTTCCATATTCTTCGTCATCTTTGATGAGATGTCAAAAAATAATATAATGCTGTATTAAGTGACAACAGTGCTGCATTTGATAATTGATAATTCAATGATAATTCTACCTAATTAATCCTTAACGACTTTCAAAGAAGAGACCTTTACAGATTATATTATAGACTACAGATAATAGTTGATGCGCAGACTACTGAGTACTGAGTACTAAGTATGTACTAAGTACCGAGTACTCGACGGACCACTGGTACAAGATGACCTTCAATCTGGAAAGTAAGAGTTCGGTTCCGAGACCACTTTCCCACGCGTGAGGGGGTGACACGTGTCCACAGCTCGACGCATCTTTCAATCAATCCCAAGGCCACGAGATAACCATAATTGCCAATAACTGGTCACTGTTATTGATCACCAAAAAAAATATAGCCGATGAGAGAAAATTAACTTTCGATTATGTTTAAAAGCGGTATTAATGAATTGATAAGATCTTATTTGTTTATTTTTCATTATACACATTCGAACATTGTTTTGCCACATATTCATAAAAGAGCTCGCATTTTTACTGCATCCAGTCTATTTTCTTTTATCATAAACAAATTATAATTTGCAATGATGTGCCCTCACTGAGTTTTTCATGCCGAGGGCACTTTTTACGATACTTTTATAAAACTTTATATAAAAGAAAATTCATATTACTTTTTGACATCTCATCAATGATGAAGAAGAATATGGAAGTCTGGACATTTACAGGGCTGACGACCGTAATAGGCTGGTTTAAGTGATCACTTAACACACGTGTAACAATCACCAATTCTACCCATTATTGACAACCACGCTACTCAAATTCTTGGAAGATCAATATATATTTGAACCAATTTTGAATCATTGTTCTTGAATCACTAGAACTACACTAGAGACATCTATTGGTGAGATGTAAAGAAGCTTTTTATTAAGCAGAAACTCTCATATTAGTAAGTCAAAAATAACATTAAAATAACTCCTGTAAATGGAGATAATCCAGATTTTGTAAAGAACAAGTATTTGGACACACTCAAAATGTTGTAAAAAAGATCTTATTTGTTTATTTTTCATCATACACATTCGAAAATTGTTTTGCCACATATTCATAAAAGAGATCGCATTTTTACTGCATCCAGTCTATTTTCTTTTATCATACACATATTATAATTTGAAATCATGTGCCCTTACTGAATTTTCCCGTGCAGAGGACACATTTTACAATACTTATTTATAAAACTGTATATTTAAAAGAAAATTATTTTTGACATGCAATCAAATATGACATGGCCGAATGATGCGATCTATTTCGGATCTACCCACCTCCATTATCCATTTATAAATAGCTGTTTTAAACATAATTATAATTTTTTAGTGACTTCTTGGACAATAAATGCATGTTGTATAATTTTATTTCATAATAATCAAGGTTCTTTTAGTACATTTTGAGTGTGTCCAAATACTTGTTCATAAATCAGGATTATTTCCAATTATTATTTTTCATATTATTTTTTGACATCTCATCAAAGATGAAGAAGAATATGGAAGTCTGGGCTATGTTTTTAAATACTAATAAAAGAGTTTCTGCTCAATAAAAAGCTTATTTTTATCTCACCAATAGATGTCTCTAGTGAAGTTCTAGTGATTCAAGAACAATGTAAAAAATTGGTATATATACATATATATATATATATATATATATATATATATATATATATATATATATATATATATATATATATATATATGTGTGTGTTATATATATATATATATATATATATATATATATATATATATATATATATATATATATATATATATAGAACTTCCAAGAATTTGAGTAGTGTGTTTGTCAATAATGGGTAGAATCGGTGAATTTTACACGTGTGTAAAGTGATCACTTAAATCAGCCTATGACGGTCGTCAGCCCCGTAAATCCCCAGACTTCCATATTCTTCTTCATCTTTGATGAGATGTCAAAAAATAATACAGAGTTCTTTTGACCAAAAGAGATAAGTATGTGGTTTTTTAAGTGTTTCTGTGTTTTGGATCAAGTAGTACTAATCTAGACACCAAGTGTCTTAATTGTGATATGTGTGCTTTGTCAAGACTTGCACTATTTAACCTCTTTGCCGACACTGGTTAGTTTTAACTCACATGCCCCGCTGACAGTGATAGGAACTTTAAAAGCATAAGTATTGAAAATAAAGTATCTTTGACATTGAAAAACTTTGCATGAATTATTTAATACTAATATTAGATTTTTAAAATGTAAAAAAAGGTTTTTTTAATGGATAGGTCCAAATGAAAACCAATAGTTTCTATACCGAATCTGGGAATTTGGCGGGAGCTTTCAGTGCCCTATGGTATAAGAAACAGTCGCCAACACAGAAGAGTTAGTTAGTTTATGGCAACACCACGTCTTCCTTCTATAAGGAAGTTCCAACGAGCTACCAAGGTCTTCAGATGATCAACTGAACAACTTCTCATTGAAGGAAGATGCCATCTTTTGACATTTACTGTAATTAGTAATCCAATACTTCAGAAAAATAATAGGTTGAATCATTTCAATACATATAAAAGAATAATTAAACTTCAAAATATACAAAACCCTTTAATACGAATTGTATAATTATTGCGTTATACAAAATATGGTATTTATTTCCTTTTAGATCAAGATCGTAGTAAATAGCACATGGTCTCTTATTCATACGAAACGTATTATATTCTTTTTCCATTGATATATATGTATATATATATATATATATATATATATATATATATATATATATATATATATATATATATATATATTTATATATATAAATACTGACAGCCCATTATATATTACCGCCCGCCTCCGCAGTGTAATGGTCAGCACGCTCGGCTACCGTTCTGGAGGTCCCGAGTTCGATTCCCAGGGGGGTTTAATAAATATAAGTGATTTTTTCACTCTATTATTTATTCATATTTACACTGGACTGGTACCTGAAGAGGAGGGCTGATCACCTTTCCTTCATGTGTAAACGGTCAAGATGACACTGCGTTTGTATGATGCAGTGCCCTATGCACCATTGGGGTGCGGTAAGGGTTTTATTATTTTATTGTTACATATTTATGATATAAAATACATAAAAGACTATTATATCATTTATTATATAAAACATTAAACATTCACCTTGAGTGTGAGTCCCTCTCCAAGCACAAGAGCTCAGTCTCTTTTTTGAAGAGGCACAGCGAATCTTAAATATTAAGTTTGAATTATGTATAAATGTTTAGAAATTGTTTTATGTTGTATTTAAAAATGTAACATTATTAAACAAGTAACAAAAAAAAATTAAAAAAGATTCGACAAAAGTGACCAACGATTGTTTTCAAGGTTTATTTATTTTTTCGTACAAAAACGTTTGTACCAAGAAAGTTGGAAGTCTGAAGACTATATGCTTCATAAATTGTCAACTGAGCGAGCTACCGACAACTGAAATTCCACATCTTACAAGGAATCCACACACGCAAGGAATCAAACAACAGTACCTACATATAAAGTACAATACATCTTTTAAAAATTAATACATTTTGGATGTTTTCTAATGGGCAGAATGGTGAACGTTACACAAGTGAAATAGGATCAGAGGAAGACCGAGGAAAAGTTGGCGTGATCAAGTATTTGTAATAATCAAATCCTGACACTTTGACAGTGACTCGTGAAAGATGAAGTAGAATATGGAAGTCTGGGCATTTACGGGGCTGACGACCGTCATAGGCTGGTTTAAAAGCTAAAAATATTGGTTTTAATCTAATAATATATTTATAGAATATTATAGATTAAGGAACACCAGGATAAGAGAAATATGCGAGTTCGAAGGTGTCGTTAGGTGGGGAAGGCAACGAAGGAGACAATAGTATGCGCATGGGAGGAGATTGGAACCATCCAGACTCTCCTACGTTGCATTGCCCGGACGACCCCGAGGTAGACAGCCGACGGGCAGACCACCAAAGAGATGGATTGACATCTGGGAATCGACATCGCAGGAGACTAATCCCTAAATTAAAAACAGGCCACAAGGCCTACACCAAGAGAAGAAGACATTGCAGCTTAGAAACTTGAGAGTGCTTGACAGAATGAAAAGCGTCATGATGACTGACAATATTGTTTGTATATTATTTATATGATTTTCTGAGGACTTGTAACAGTTTAGCGCACTAAAGCCATCGACGTTATATAATTCGATAATGATAATTATGTCGAATGGAGGGAAACAAGTGAAGACAAACCATTCTAATATTCCCATATACTCGTATTATCAAAGGAAAGTTTTCTCTACCTGGTACAGACTGACCAGAAAATCATGGCATTTAAAATGAAATAGAAAATGCTTTTTTGAATTAATCAAAAGTATTTATTTATTGATTTTTATTTATTGAAATTTGTTTGCGACCCATCATTTTATATCTCATTACATATTACATATATTAGGTATTTCTCTACATGAGAGAGTACGGCTATTATCCGACCGAGTTTCTCCAGGGTATGGTTGGCTACAATAGTTTAGAGACTAGAAGGAATGTGTATTTGATTACGCATTTTTATCGATTGTTGCGCGGTATGATCGATAATCCTGAAATTATCCGGAACATTAGTCTGTATGTTCCCGATAGTTACCTAAGACAGCGTCGGCATAGATTGTTTCACATTCCTATAAACAGGACCAACCTGCCGATGGTTATGCCTGTAGGAAGAGCTACCGCTATGTTGAACAATATCTCATTGGATATTGAACAGTTCCATGTGTCTGAAGGAGTTTTCTGAAGTTGGATTTTTCTACACCTTTAGCAAAAGTTCTTGCATTTATTTTATTTTAATGTTTTTTTTTAATGTATACGATTTAATTTTTTTATAGTTTGTAGTGTATGTATCAATTGAAATAAATAAATAAATTGAATTGAATATGTGATCGAATGCAGAGCGGACACTAAAGTAATAAAAAACCCTAAGAGTGTCAGAAACGAAGACTCTAAGGAGCATATCTGGCAAGAGTCTAAGAGATAGAATAAGGACAGGACATACAGCGAGACAGGACCCTACAAGATGGACCCCAAGAAATCTACAATGAAGACATTGGGAGAGCAAAAGAGGTGTCGGAAGAGCCCAAAAAAGATGATCTGACGATATTGTCGCTGTGGGGGGTAAAAACTGGCTGCAAGCAGCAACCAACCAGAGGAAATGGAAAGAAGGGGAAGAGGCCTATATCCAGCAGTGAAGGACAGAGGGTTCATAAGGAAAAAGAAGAAGAAGACTTCCTTTAATGTTTGTACCCTGCTTATAAATACAAGGTCAATTACAAATAAGAGATTTTTACATATTTACTACAGTGTTTTTAAAAACATATTGTATGGAAAAAAAAATTAAGTAGTAGTTGTATGAAGTAGTAAACACTAACATTGTTCTCTTGTTTAGCGAGACAGTAACAAAATTTGAATTAAAAATTATTACATAAATAAATTTAAGTGATTTTCGGACCATCCTGTGATAACAAATGAATGCGATGCATTTGAATCGGAACATCGAGAATCAACCGTGATCCGAAACCAATTTGTATAAATGCTATGTTTGTATAAATTTTGACATTTTGCCGTTTTCTTTACATCGTCTTCTTCATACATTACGTAACTCTACTTCACCCATTATGGCTTGAAACTTGAAACCCATTGGTGCTCTTAAAAGTTGTATCTTGGGATAACTGATCAGCGTAAAGATCTGATTTTCAACATTTTGAGTGTGTCCAAATACTTGTTCACAAAATCTGGATTATCTCCAATTACAGGAGTTATTTTTATATTATTTTTTGACATCTCATCAAAGATGAAGAAGAATATGGAAGTCTGGGCATTTACGGGGCTGATGATCTTGATGGTCTAAGTGAGGTATGAGTATGTGAGGTCCGAATCCTGGATTATAATCACACACATGAGAAACGCCAGAAAATATCATTTTCATTTTAATTATTTAAGCTTATAATTTGACCAGATAATCGGTAATAATAACGGGTAGAATTGGTGAATGTTACACGTGTGTAAAGTGATCACTTAGACCAGCAAGATCATCAGCCTCGTAAATGCCCAGACTTCCATATTCTTCTTCAACTTTAATGAGATGACAAAAAATAATAAGAAAATTAACTCCTATTCTTGGAGATAATCCAGATTTGTGAACAAGTATTAGGACACACTCAAAATGTTGGAAACAACTTCGTGTTACATAAAATATGTGTTTGTATACATACATTTTTTTTAAATGGATTCAATCTGAAGACGATGAAGAAATGGTATAAAAATATTATAGGAATGAATGGTAGATACGAGTACATGTATATCGATTTAAAAAAATTAAATAAAAAAAATCGATGTCGATATACATGTAGAAAATGTATATTGACAACGAAAAAAAGTTTTTTTGCCATTATGGCGAAACATTTTAGGCCGTGAATCGAAAACGTGCCTTAATTGAAGAGTGCCGTTATAGCGAAATGCCGTATAAAGAGCGGTCGTTTAGCGAGGTATGGGTGTATAAACTAGTTGCCAAGTTGTATTGTAGTACTATAGTGCAAAATAAAAACCCAATCGTAAAGATGAGATTGGGGCGACCACATAATGCTTTGGTTGCGGTTGCTTTAATCGAAATACCATATTTTGCGACCAAACCACAACTAGTTGCCTATCATCTTGTTTCGTCATGCATGCTTTGTCATACTTACGCACTTCATAAGATTCATCTTAAAATGTAATAACAAAATGGCGTAATGCGGGGTGATTTTGTATCACCAGAGCTACATTTATATATATATATATATATATATATATATATATATATATATATATATATATATATATATATATATATATATATATATATCTATATATATATATATATATATATATATATATATATATATATATATATATATATATATATATATATATATATATATATATATATATATATATTTATATTTATATATATATATATATATATATATATATATATATATATATATATATATATATATATATATATGAATTTTTTAAGCGTTTTGTTGTCATTATTTTACTATTTCTTTATACTTTTTTTTTTTAATTTCATAAATATATATAAAATATAATTTTTATTATGGTTTTTATTATTCTTTATAGATTAATCGCTCAAACCAACCGATGACAGGTCATTATCCTAATTAAAATATAAAAATCCATATTGCTCTCTTATAAAATAGTTTTAAATATAACAAAAATAATTTACTGAAGTATTTTTGTAAGTAATAAAAGCATAAATGTTTTTCTTTTTTAAAATAAATATATAAGTTGGGAGATATTACTTCTTAACAACAATTCTGCTAGTTTTAATATTATGTAGAAGTAACAAATAAAATATTTTTTTACTGCACAGTATTAATTTAATTATTTCCTACATTTCGAAGTCCCCCCACTTTGCTCTGTGAAATCGCTCGACAGTTGCTTTGAGAGTTCAATAGGCCAATCTTCTTCATTTTCAAGTTAACAAAAGAGTACCTCTTACATACAATATTTATAATAGAACATGACGCAACGCCAATGATCCATGACTTTCCGATGATGACTTGATACAAAAATGGTTTCAAAAAGGTTATAAACCATGTTTAGCAACCTTATCAATAATGTCTGGCTTCTTGAATGACATCAAATTAACAAGTACGTACTTGGATGCATAATGCATAATGCAGTTTCGTAATAATGTTCACATCTCTGCCAGTATTAGAGACATCGGATCTAGCTGACTAACTGAACTAACTAAAAAAAATAGTATTAAGTTAAGTTTAGGGCACTGTATTATATAAACACAGTGTTAACACAGAGGAAAGGTGATCAGCCCTCCGCTTCAGGTACCAGTCCAGGGTAGTATTGAATAAATATTAGAGTGAAAAAATCACTTATATTTATTTTTAATAAATGTTTTACTTACAACATTTTGAGTGTGTCCAAATACTTGTTCACAAAATCTGGATTATCTCCAATTACAGGAATTATTTTCATATTATTTTTTGACATCTCATCAAAGATGAAGAAGAATATGGGTAAGAAGTCTGGGTTTAAGTGATCACTTTACACACGTGTAACATTCACCAATTCTACCAATTATTGACAACCACACTACTCAAATTCTTGGAAGCTCTATAAATATGAACCATTTTTGAAACATTATCATTGAATCACTAGAACTTCACTAGAGACATCTATTGGTCGTCACTATATGTATATAGAACTTCAAAGAATTTGAGTTGCGTGGTTGTCAATAATGGGTACAATTGGTGAATGTTACACGTGTGTAAAGTGATCACTACTTAAACCAGCCTATGACGGTCGTCAGCCCCGTAAATGCCCAGACTTCCATATTCTTCTTCATCTTTGATGAGATGTCAAAAAATAATATGAAAATAACTCCTGTAATTGGAGATAATCCAGATTTTGTGAACAAGTATTTGGACACACTCAAAATGTTGTAAGTAAAACATTTATTAAAAATAAATATAAGTGATTTTTTCACTCTAATATTTATTTAATACTACCCTGGACTGGTACCTGCAGCGGAGGGCTGATCACCTTTCCTTTGTGTTAACACTGTGTTTATATAATACAGTGCCCTAAATTTAACTTAATACTAATCCCTTTTCTTAAATGTTTTTCGCAGATTCCTTGTGGCAACATTATAAAATGAAAAAACTTTGTTTTAACCACTTTTATTGGTACACTTTTTCCAACCGGTTTCGACAAGAACCTTGTCATCATCAGGGTTTATGTACTAATTTTAAAACATTGAAATACTCATAGTTAGGTTATAGTAAATAATTTATTGTTATTAGTTATCGTAAGGGAAGGGTAATTAACAAAATCGTTTTATACGATGATTGGCTTGGATTGCCTTGTGCTTTTGTCCATCTCTCTTCGGATCGGAGCTCTTGATGCGTGAACGCATTGCGCGTAAATTCGATCACGCTAAACTGTCGTAGTCGCTTTCATTTTTCAAAACCGGACTGCCGGACGGTAAAATTCCGTGTAGTGCACAAGCGCTCTATGTGATACATTTTACAGTTGTGCCTTTGAGACGTTGAAGGATGAAGAGGGGGTAGGAGCTGTAGGAGGATTTTTATTTCATTACCTTTTATTTTTTCTCATTTATTTCTTTTAAATATGCTTCTTATGCCTATTTATTAAACCTGTTTATTGTTTTTATATTTTGCCATGTATTAGTTATTAGTTTTGGTTATTTAAAAAATCTTTTTTGTTACTTTATTATTTGTGTTCCAGTCTCGTTAACCTTAATCCCATGTCCCAAGACGAGAAATAGAAATTACTCATCGGGAATATTATATGTATGACTAATGTATGTAATATGTTTTGAAAAATAAATAAATAAATATTTTATTAATATTTTTTAACATCAAAGATGAAGAAGAATATGGAAGTCTGGGCATTTACGGGGCTGACGACCGTCATAGGCTGGTTTAAGTGATCACTTTACACACGTGTAACATTCACCAATTCTACCTATTATTGACAAACACACTACTGAAATTCTCGGAAGTTCTATATATATGAAACAATTTAGAAACCTTGTTCTTGAATCACTAGAACTTCACTAGAGACATCTATTGGTGAGATGTAAAGAAGCTTTTTATTAAGCAGAAACTCTTATATTAGTATGTGAGGTCCGAATCCTGGATTATAATCACACACATGAGATACGCCAGAAAATACCATTTTCATTTTTATTATTAAGCTTATAATTTGACCAGATAATTCATTTACAACATTTTGAGTGTGTCCAAATACTTGTTCACAAAATCTGGATTATCTCCAATTACAAGAGTTATTTTCATAATATTTTTTAACATCTCATCAAAGATTATAGAAGATGATCTTCTTCATCTTTGATGAGATGTTACAAAAATATTATGAAAATAACTCCTGTAATTGGAGATAATCCAGATTTTGTGAACAAGTATTTGGACACACTCAAAATGTTGTAAAATATTTTATTAACATAGACAATAGGGGGGAGACTTAAATCATTGTCATATTGTTAATTATGAGTTTATTACTGTTTATATTTTAATGAAATTCTACTGTTTCAAAATGTTGCAGTTCATGATTTTAAGAAATGGTAGTATTTACTAAGTAAAACTTGAATTAAAAACGGATATATTATACTACAAAGTGACTGCCAAAAAAATTATTATAAAAAATACAAGTTTTCTTCGGTCTTCCTTTGCTTCCTTTTCGAACTCCGTTCGCCTCGTGAATTTGTTTTACCGTACTTTCCTCACTCATTTGTTCTACATGTCCAAACCATCTCAACACACCTTTCTTAATTTTATCGATAAAGCTTATCTCAGCCTTGCATTCCTTCCTTATTTCACCATTCTATTAAAAAGATATTGAATAATGAATTAAATAATACGTAATCGCTCTCATCTCAAATATTTCATTGTTTATAAATTACTTCTGTGTTTTAAATTATAATTAATTATTTTAATCACGGACAAGTTGAGTCATCTATTGGTTTATTTCATCATATACATATAACGTGATAATATTTTTCTTTTGTAAATTGGGTGTAAATAATATGTAAAGTGGGTGTATAATAATAAAATAAACAATGTGTTGCTTTGTAATTAAAGAAACGACAATAAAAGTTTATTCTCAATTAATCTTTACAATAAATTTTATATCTATCTGATTCTGACAGTTAATAATATTATATTTTTTTCTATCGGATCTCTTTTGTTTAATTCTGTGCGACGCATGCGACATCTGGTGGTAGAACTGATTTATGTAGGTACTATTTGTAAGTACTTAATAAAATGTATAGGTAGGTACCTAGTTATTTTATTACATACATAAATACAAATTTAAAATTACAAAAATGTGCCAAAACTGAGTTTTCACTTGCCGAGGGCACATTTTACGATATATACATATTCAATGAAAGAAAATTGTTTGTAAAATGAAATATGACATTTTCCAATTGATGCGACCTGCTTCAGATATGGACCGCCTCCTTAGTGTAATGGTCAGCACGCTCGGCTACCGTACTGGACGTCCCAGGTTAGATTCCTAGGGGGGGATCAAATAAACATAAGTGATTTTTTCACTATTATATTTATCCAATATTACCCTGGACTAGTTAGTACCTGAAGCGGAGGGCTGATCACCTTTCCTTTATGTATTAACGATCAAGATTCACTGCGTTTATATGATGCAGTGCCCTATGCACCATCGGGTGCGGATGACGGTTTGAAGACGAAAAAAGAAGATGTTTTATTTTAATCTGTGTTGGGGAAAGGAGGGATAATCTAGTGTGGGCCAATCTGGAACTTGTCAGCTTTTGCTCATTGCTGGGAGGAAACCACGTTGCACTCCTCAGGAGAAGCCGGACTGTTGACTGTCGTCAGCAGACCTTCAGTTCCACTAGAAGAGGGTTCGGCAGTTTGTGTCCTAGCTTAGTTCCTTCACTAGTTTTATCATGTATGATACCACCTCTCTTGAGAGTTCCTTCTGAACTATCACGCATCCTACATCGGATAGGTTCTCACCCAGGCTTCTGCAGGCGATTAGTGACAGATTAGCGTGGCGTTTTTGATTTTTTTTTACATTTGATCAGATTTTTTGTCCGTTATATACACACAACGAAGATTTGATAGTCTTAAAAATTAACAATAAATCGGCTGTCCAAACTTGAAACACAGTAGAATCTACTTAGTCCAAAAATGCAAAAAAAAACGTACTACAAAAAAAATGTCCCTTACTGAGTTTTGAGTTTGGACAGCCGAAATATGGAAGTCAAACACTGCAATATATCGTTCCGAACATTTTTTATTTGTTGCCGATGGAGGTTAGAGGTCAAAATAAAATATGGAACAAAGGCAAAATAAAGGAATGGGTAAATGATCAAGAGTTAATTTTATGAAAATTGTAAAATGTTTATATTCTTAATTTTTATCTCTTTTTTGTGTATATATTAGGTTAAAATGGTTAAAAACAATATAAAAATGTATTAAAAAAGAACTCCACCGACAAGACACACAAGGTGGCTTGGTGGGTCTCTGCAAAAAAAATTAATATGTTTAAAATTATGATTTAAATAAATGTATACAGATTATGTTAATAAAAACATAAAATAATAGATTTATATTATCCACTGACACTTCGTGATGGAATTGCATTTTTAATATGTTATTAGATTAAAACCAATATTTTTAGCTTTTCCACTTTTTTTTTGTCTTGTCACCTTTTCACCAGACTGATGATGTCGGTAACGACGAAACCCGGTCGCTGGTCAAATAAAAATAAAGTGGAAAAGCTAAAAATATTGGTTTTAATCTAATAACATATTAACATAAAATAAAAAAATACGAAGTTCATTGATAGTGGTCCGTTATATCGAGGTTTTACTGTAACAAGAAGATCTGTAATCTAATTAAACATTACACATGGATTCTGTAACACAATCTTAATAGCCAAGAGATTAATTATTTAGAATAATGCATTGCGTCCTAAATTATTTTGTAGGTATTGCGTCTTTTTTAAATTAACGTCTGCATTCATTTCGGTGAAAAACATCTTCCCACACCGATTGCGCGTTGGATTTTGTCAAAACGAATGTATCGAGATGACCAAACCGAGCAGAAAAGATGTAATTTCATCATTAAAAAAAAAACTGAATTAGATACAGCATTTTGGATTTGTGTACAAATCCATGTTCACGAATATACGTTTCTTCACTTGCGAATTTATTTTATTTTATTTATTTAGAAATTTAACATAACATTAACATAAATACATTTACAATAATGAATAACAAATAAAGCAGGTAATTAATTGTAACATTCCAATTAAAAAAAAAATTACAAATCGCTCACTCCTTTCAAAAACGTCATAAATCAAAAAACTTGATTTTTCAGGAGAACGTTTTTAAAGTTTAAAAATATAACACAATGTATTAAACATGATAATCAAGCCACTTATTAAACTTTTTACTGTGCAACAGATCTTTTTAGGTAAAACCTGAAGGTTTTTTCTCCATTTGAAAAATATTTAGGATATTAAAAAAAATAATTAAACAATACCTTTTCTTCAAAATGCAAAAACAACACTTTCTGCCTTGTAGCGGGCAAATATTAAGTTAAAAATATGCCTCTTTTGCTGGGATATAGTACATTTTCTGTGCATTCTGAAAACATGCACAACTGAAAATTGACGATTTTTGATTTATGACGTTCTTGAAAGGAGTGAGCGAAATGTTATATGAGTTAAACGTAAACAGCAAGAATAAAATATAGCAGTTAAGAAAATTAATAGGCAGACTTAATTTAGAGCTAAAGTAAAAATAAATAAGTCCAAATACTTGTTCACAAAATATGGATTATCTCCAATTACAGGAGTTGTTTTCATATTATTTCATCTCACCAATAGATGTCTCTAGTGAATTTCTAGTGATTCAACAACAATGTTTCAAAATTGATTCATATACACATAGAACTTCCAAAAATTTGAGTAGTGTGGTTGTCAATAATGGGTAGAATTGGTGAATGTTACACGTGTGTAAAGTCATCACTTAAAACAGCCTATGACGGTCGTCAGCCCCGTAAATGCCCAGACTTCCATATTCTTCTTCATCTTTGATGAGATGTCAAAAAATAATATGAAATATTTTTTTAGTTCAACATTTTTTTTTAAATTTAACTTTACTTGGTAAACTTAAAAACTTATTTCTAAAATAATACTAAAATTCTCTTATTCTTTACTTTTGAAGAAGTTTCACTTCTATCACGTATACAGTGAAGCATGCGCAAATTTGTTGTTGTTTTTGCTAGAACTTGATATGTGTTGAAACACATATGAAATATTTGAAATATTCAATAATGAAAATTCTCCAATTCATGTGTCGTTCTTATTCAAACATTATAATAGATAAGATCTGTGTATTGTATAAATTAAAACAGTGTGAAAATCTGAGAAATTCCTATACGAGACTGTATGGTAGGTACACATTATAATCAGCTGTCTACATACTTAATTTGCTCTGAACTGCGCAAGCGCAAATTAACCCTTTCACTTAATCATTTTCATTTTCATTTTCACAAAACATGTGTTCGACCAATAGCCACTTATGGGGTTGAGGCAAGAGCAGATACTTCCAGAACAAAATCTCGACTTCGAACCTCCGAGATGAAGACTCTCCGATCCATAACCGGAAACACATTGCGAGACCCAGTAAGAAATACCGACGTCCGGAGCATGTGTAAGACGGAGGATATCGTGAGGTGGGGACGACAGCGAAGGCGATACTGGAATGATCATGTAAACAGAATGTCAGATGACAGACTTCTGCGTATCGCCCTTCAAGGAATCCCTGAAGGACGCAGACCCCCAGGCAGACCTCCAAAAAGGTGGGAAGACAGCTGGGAGTCAACATCCCAAGAGCTACATGCGGAGGTATAAACAGATCATTAGGATCTTGAAAAAGAAGAAGACTTAATCATTTTTTTTTTTACAATCCTCTATTAACGACCGTAGCCATAATTTGTACATAATATATTTTTGATTTATTTGTTTTAACATCATGTACAAAAAATAAATAAGTACATTGGCGAGCTTATTGCCAAAAAAGTAATATCTAACCAACCAAAAACAGGCTAGTTATATTGGCCAAAACCTTTGATACCATTTCGCTCACTCCTTTCAAGAACGTCATAAATCAAAAATCGACAATTTTCAGTTGTGTATGTTTTTGGAATGCCCAGAAAATGTACTATATCCCAGCAAAAGCGGCATATTTTAAACTTAATATTTACCCGCTACAGGGTAGAAAGTGTTGTTTTTGCATTTTGAAAAAAGGCATTGTTTAATTATTCATTGAAATATACTAAATATTTTTCAAATGGAGAAAAAACCTTCAGGTTTTACCTAAAAAGATCTGTTGCACAATATAAAGTTTAATAAGTGGCTTAATATTTATTTTTAATACAGTGTTATATTTTTAAACTTTAAAAACGTTCTCCTGAAAAATCAAGTTTTTTTATTTATGACGTTCTTGAAAGGCACTCCTTTCAATATAGCTGTTTGCAATCAGAGGGTTGATAGTAAGTAGGTACTTGAACATTAAAAAAAACATAAAGATCAAATTGATGATAATGGGGATGGCAAAGGAAAAAGGGAGTTTAAGGAAGGAGGTAGAGGGGAAAACTAAGGGATATAAGGTTTGATGGACAGTTAGGATTCTAATGATAGATAATAATGTCACATGTGTGTATAATATCGCTCACTCCTTTCAAGAACGTCATAAATCAAAAAACTTGATTTTTCAGGAGAACGTTTTTAAAGTTTAAAAATATAACACAATGTATCAAAAATAAATATCAAGCCACTTATTGAACTTTTTTCTGAGCAACAGATATTTTTAGGTAAAACCTGAAGGTTTTTTCTTCATTTGAAAAATATTTAGTTTATTTAAAAAAATAATTAAACAATACCTTTTCTTCAAAATGAAAAAACCACATTTTCTGCCCTGTAGCGGGTAAATATTAAGTTAAAAATATGATTCTTTTTCTGGGGTATAGTACATTTTCTAGGCATTCTGAAAACATGCATAACTGAAAATTGACGATTTTTGATTTATGACTTTCTTAAAAGGAGTGAGCGATATGTTGTCTCTACTTTATGATATCGTAAAATAATATGTTTTCTCTTTAAGTTTACATATTATTGGTTCGTAAAGTACTTATCTAAACAAGAATGAACATATAAAAAACAAGGAATTATGCTAGAAATATTGTTATTATTATCGCTTTATAGTTAGGAAGTGACATATTCCAGATATCGGATATGGTCCGCGAAATCATTGCCGAGACATTCGGTGTATAGGAGTATTGAATCCAGACACTGTTCGGCTGTTATAACATTATTATTATATTATTTCGGCTGTTATTAAATTATCGACAAAAAATAGAGTAAATCAATTAATTTATTTATTTGAAATAATTATTGCGATGCCGGACTTCAAAGGGTTGAGATTTTTTCTCGATAAGTCATAATTGTAATATATTTAGTTTTTTTAATTAATTTCTTTTCGTCTTATCTCTCGCTTGATCAAGTTCTCATAAATAATGCAGATAAATGCGCAATTTCGTAAACTTTACAATTTTTAAGGTCACACGCAATGCTATTGATATTTTACTTACGAGGTTTTGGCATGAAATGTTCTTATACACACTATAGTGCAGTGTATTTAAAGTGTACTTAATTATTCTATTTTCAATTTTAATTTCATTATTTGATTAAAGTTTTATACTGACATTTCTATGTGGAACTGCATTTTGTAAAATAGAATAATAACTACGTATATAGTTTTCCAACTTATATATTATATTCCGCCTCCATAGTGTAATGGTCAGCACGCTCAGCTGCCATTCCGGAGTTCCCGGGTTCGATTGCCAGGGGGGTTCAAATAAATATAAGTTATTTTTTTCACTCTAATATTTATTCAATATCACCCAGGATTGGTACCTGAAGCTGAGGGCCGATCACCTTTCCTTCATGTGTTAACGATCAAGATAACACTGCGTTTATATGCAGTGCCCTATGCACCATTGGGGTGCGGATAAGGGTTGAATATATATATTTTATCTTAATAGTGACCGGGTTTCGTCGTTACCGACAAGTCTATTGATGTCGGAACGACGAAATCCTTGTTAAATAAAATATATATGGAAAAAGCTACATAGTTGTTGTTTTATTTTATAGTTTATTTTATAGTGTACTTGTGTTACAATAATTTAGTATAGTGTTTTTCAGAAGTCGGAATAATCGGCGTATATGTTATAGGAGATGCCTGAATGTGGATAGGGTGGAAGATTGTTTGCAAAAGACAGACCAGATTGGTGTGGCGTTCTATTGAACATTCATTTATAAATTCAGAAACATAATTAATATTTTTTGCAGAGACCCACCAAGTCACCTTATGTGTCTTGTCGGTGGAGTTCTTTTAATATAGGTACTTTTTTTTAAATAATAAAATAACATGATTTTTTTCCATATAAATTTTATTTGACCAGCGATATCATCAGACTTGTGTGAGGCTACACAAAATTCTATGTAATATACACAACAAGGCAGGAGTTGAAAACCTATGATTTTTTTCTATCAAACAAAAGTGGGTTGAGTTCATTTATTTTTTCTGGTTTTCAACCCCTGCCTTGTTGTGTATATAACATAGAATTTTGTCAAACCTCCACCAGTCTGATGATGTCGGTTACACAACGAAACCCGGTCGCTTGTCAAATCAAATTTATGTAGATAAAACTATATAGTTGTTATTTTAACATATAAAAATCAGTACCAAACTAAATTCTTTTACTTACGATTTTTTTTAAATTCTATTTCAACATAATATATCCACAGAAAAGAGAGAAAAAGAGAGTGTCGGGTTGTGGTCCCGTGGTTAGTGTCGCGGACTCTTAAGTCAGAGTTTCTCGGCTCGAACCCACTCTACCACAATTTGATAAACATTTCTAATAATGACCCGCTTAGGTTCATAGAAATATAATGAAATTTAAATATTTGTGTGAATAATAAAAACACAAATATTTCTCTTTTTTTTATTTAAAATTTTTAATTATTTTACATTTTTCACAGTAATAACTCTTGATCATTTACCCCATTACTTTTTTGCCTTTGCTCCATATTTTAGTTAACCCTCTCACCTCCGTCGGCGACAAAATAAAAATGTTCGGAACTATATTGTAATTATACAGGAGAAAGTGACAAGTGCATTTTTTACAAAAACGTGATTATTGACTATTTGATATTTTACTAGCTATATATATATAATATTGACCTGAAAAAATCCCAAAGGATTTTAAACTTGGAAGTATAATATATTGACTTGTTTAAAATGACTAACTGCATCGATGTTTATTTTCTTGCCCAGCAAAAGTTTCTGTGAAGCCGAATTTTCCAAAAGAAAATGAAGAATGAAAATATTGATTATATCGGCTGTTATAAATACAAAACGAGTATTACGCAATCCTTTGAAGGTTGAGTATGTTAAATAAGATATTCCTCCCGAGTGATAATACCCTATCCCCATTTGTTATTCAAGTACCATTGAGTTAGTTTGAAGTATCTTATAGTACCTTCTATGTAAGAATTAACCAGGTATTATAATTTTAATTGAGAAATACGAAAATGTTGTGATATTTCTCCGACTGTAATAAATTAAGTTAATCACAGTTCATATCTGCTACCTACTATTGTAATATTCTCTTGCTGTGATTACAATTAAACGATTTTATTCACACAATGTGTCAAACGGGAAATTGGTCTAGAAAAATCTATGCAAACTAGAGATGTAACAACCGTCTGTTACAGTTTCAATATATCGTAGTCGTACAGGAGAATGTGACCAACTAACAAAACGTAAAATGTTCAGGAGGGCCATTTAAGTCACTTTTGCTTGGCAAGAAAATAAACATCAATGCAGTTAGTCATTTATAACAAGCTAATATATTTTATTTATTGTTTCGGCATTAACTTTGTGGTAAGACATGTTACAATGATTAAAGAAAACACTTCGTTTTTTACCACTTGAGTTTTATTATAAACTACATGTTTCAGAAGTTAAACTTCCATCATTCAGGTCTGAATAATAACTTTATGTTATTATACAGACCTGAATGATGGAAGTTTAACTTCTGAAACATGTAGTCTATAATAAAACTCAAGTGGTAAAAAGCGAAGTGTTTTCTTTAATCATAGCTAATATATTGTTTTTTACTTCCAAGTTTAAAATCCTTTGGGATTTATTTCATGGCAATATTCAGCCAGTAAGACATCAAATAGTCAATGATCACGTTTTTAAAAAAAAATGCACTTGGTCACTTTTTCATGTATGACTACGATATGTGTGTGTGAGTGTTTCAATATATTTAGATGTTTTGTTCCAGGGTCAAACAGGATGACAGAATACTGCCAATGGTGTCATCTCATATATGATAGAGTGCAATACATTGTCCGAAATGCCATATTTATGCTAAATACACCAAATTACTTTCACTATTTGACGTCCCAAATAAACTGCATGTCCGAAATTACATAATTACCAGTGACTTGCGTCTGGTTTACGATATTTTGCAGTCTGGTTTACGATATTTTGCATGTTTTAAGACAATATTACGTAAGAGCTTTGTATTTTATATGGCGAGATGTTTTTAAATTAGTCAGGTACAAGGCATTGACGGACCTCCAACCTAACTCGAGTCAAGATGTCCTCTACAGAGCGTACATATCGCTCACTCCTTTCAACAACGTCATAAATCAAAAATCGTTAATTTTCAGTTGTGCATGTTTTCGGAATGCCCAGAAAATCTACTATATCCCAGCAAAAGAGGCATATTTTTCATATTTACCCGCTACAGGGCAGAAAGTGTTGTTTTTGCATTTTGAAGAAAAGGTATTGTTTAATTATTGTTTAAATATACTAAATATTTTTCATATGGAGAAATGACCTTCAGGTTTTACCTAAAATGATATGTTACACAGTAAAAAGTTGGCATGAGTGGCTTGATATTTATTTTTAATACATTGTATTATATTTTTAAACTTTAAAAATGTTCTCCTGAAAAATCAAGTTTTTTGATTTATGACGTTCTTGAAAGGAGTGAGCGATATGTATATACAAGACAATAAGTGATGAAATTAAATAATGACGTCATTAAAAAAGTCGCTTTTACCCTTCTCCGAAACGAACCTAGGACCTTTAGCATGGTAGGCAAATGCTTTGACTGCTACACTATGGAGGCGTAATCAATGTTCGTCACTAACTATTATTAATAAAACCTTGTCTAAAATATAACTTTTCTTTCCAACGAATTATTTCAGGAAGCTGAACTTTTAGAGCTACGAGGAATCTATTGCCAACAGTGTCTTAAATATGTTTTCCCTAAAAATATTGATAGATATGAATAATTTACTAGAAATCCCTTTTTGCGAATCCAGACTCGCGCAAGGACACTCATTTTTCATGGCTCTTAATTCATTTCACATAGACTATATGTATATATATATATATATATATATATATATATATATATATATATATATATATATATATATATATATATATATGTATATATATATATATACATATATATATATATATATATATATATATATATATATATATATATATATATATATATATATATATATATATATATATATATATATATATATATATATATATATATATATATATATATATATATATATATATATATATATATATATATATATATATATATATATATATATATATATATATATATATATATATATATATATATATATATATATATATATATATATATATATATATATATATATATATATATATATATATATATATATATATATATATATATATATATATATATATATATATATATATATATATATATATATATATATATATATATATATATATATATATATATATATATATATATATATATATATATATATATATATATATATATATATATATATATATATTCCGAACATTTTTAATTTGTTGCCGACGGATGTTAGAGGTTAAAATAAAATTTGAAACAAAGGCAAAATAAAGGAATGAGTAATGATCAAGAGTTAATTTTATGAAAATTGTAAAATGTTTATATTCTCAATTCTTTTCTCTTTTTTGTGTCTATATTAGGTTAAAATCGTTAAAAACAATAAAAAAATGTATAAAAAAAAGAACTCCACCGACAAGACACACAAGGCTTGGTGGGTCTCTACAAAAAAGTTCTAAATATGTATAAATTGTGATTTAAATAAATGTATACAAATTAAAAAAATTCAAAATAAAAATTAATTTTATAAAATTCTCATGCAACGTTAATTACCAAGTGCTCTATGCAAAAAATAAATCGCGTTAACTGTTACGTCATTTCACACACACATGACGTCATCTTTTTCTAAATTGTAGGTATATCAAATATCATATCACTCAAACAAACTTGTAATTCAAGGTCAAATAATAAAAAAAATCATACTTTTATGATTTTACCTTACTCAATATATGTATTTACGAATATTTATTTACTCTCCATTTGCATAAATGATTTCCCATTGTCCTTTATTTGTACAGTATTCAAATAAACCTACATAAGGTTATCGACCTCAATACCGAATAAATAATAAAAGCTGTGATACCATAATACTATATATTAAATTTACTTTTTTTATTTTATTTTTTTTTATTTGAACTTTTGTACAATATGTGTGTACATTGGCGGGCTTATTGCTATAAAGCAATATCTTCCAACCAACCAAAAAAAAACAGACTAGTGTGAACGATCTAGGCTTGTACCTTTTGATGTCTGTTAGAAATTAGTGGGGAGATAATGCTTGAACAGGTTAAGACAAGGATAAGAAAAAAGAAAAGCAAAGAAACATAAGAGAGCATAATTACAAATTAAGAATTTAAACAGGGTAACATGAATAGAAAAACAAAATGACGATAGAGTAAGGAAGGCATGGGAAAAGGGAATCAGATAGCAAGTTTAAGGAAGAGAGGAGGGGTCAGGGGAGGAGGAGATGGACAGTTAGGGTTCTAAGGTAAGATAATGATGTTTCAGGCGTTTTTTGAAGGTTAAAATAGAAGGTGCATTTTTTACGTGTAGAGGTAGTTCATTCCAGAGTCTAGCCGCTTGGACAGTAAAGGAATTACTGAGGAATGCTGTGTTGTGGCAAGGAATGGAGAGTGTTCTCTCTTGGGAAGAGCGCAGCGATAGACCATGATCAGAAAGGTAAATATTTGTTTAGAAAAAATAAATATTGTGTTGTGTAAAATGCTATAAATAGTGCTCATGTAAACTGATCACTGGATCTTTGTCAGACGGGAGCAATATCTAATTTAACATACTCAACCTATAAAAGATTGTATTAGACTCGTGAAGTGTTTATAACAGCCGATATAATTAATATTTTCATTGTTTTGAATATTGAAAGCATTAACTTTGTGGATCATATTGATATATTATTTCGAGAAATAAAAATACTTTGTGTTCTGATCCACTCACATTTTTATTAACCAACTAGTTTCGGCAACAACCTGTTGCCCTCTTCAGGGTTACATTTATTACTAATAGTTAGTAATAAATGTAACCCTGAAGAGGGCAACAGGTTGTTGCCGAAACAAGTTGGTTAATAAAAATGTGAGTGGATCAGAACACAAAGTATTTTTATTTCTCGAAATAATATATAATATTTTCATTGATCATTTTCTTTTGGAAAATTCGCCTTCACAGAAACAATGGAATTATTTTAATTATTTTATTAAAATTCAACACTTGAATAATCCACTTTATCGAGTTTTATTTCAGATAAAACAATAATTAATAATATACTTTTTAAATTAATGTTTTACTTAGTAAATACCACTATTAAAAAAAATAGTGGTATTTACTAAGTAAAACATTAATTAAAAATGGAGAGATTTAACACAAAGTTACTGCCGAATCAATTAATGAAATCAATAATATACTGTTTCAAAATACGTCACCATTATTATCAATTTTTCCTTATACAAAAAATGTTGTTCCTTAACCCCCTCCCTATATTTATTAACCTATATATACACCTAAATATATTTTTACTCGTTAGTTTTAATTTGTACCAGAAGATGAAAACAATTGTCGTTTTCGAAACTAGTCGTAAATAAAAATAAAACTCGATAAAGTGGATTATTCAAGTGTTTAATTTTAATAAAATAATCATGTCATTCCACAAAGTTAATGCCGAATCAATAAATAATATGAGTTATTTTAATGTTGGTGTCATTGCTTAATTAATGGCGGCTCTATTCGTTAATGTCTATGATCCACCCTCTCTATTTGATGACGTATGTGAACGCACGTTTTTCTTTTTATTAAAATATCTAAAACATTTTGAGTGTGTCCAAATACTTGTTCACAAAATCTGGATTATATTATTATTATATTATGTTGTAAATAAAATATCTGGTCAAATTATAAGCTTAATAATAAAAATGAAAATGGTATTTTCTGGCGTTTCTCATGTGTGTGATTATAATCCAGGATTCGGATCTCACATACTAATATAAGAGTTTCTGCTTAATAAAAAAGCTTCTTTACATCTCACCAATAGATGTCTCTAGTGAAGTTCTAGTGATTCAACAACAAAGTTTCTAAATTGGTTCATATATATAAAACTTCCAAGAATTTGAGTAGTGTGGTTGTCAATAATGGGTAGAATTGGTGAATGTTGCACGTGTGTAAAGTGATCACTTAAACCAGCCTATGACGGTCGTCAGCCCCGTAAATGCCCAGACTTCCATATTCTTCTTCATCTTTGATGAGATGTCAAAAAATAATATGAAAATATCTAAAGTTTAAACTTCAATATCTCCCTTTGTTCCCTACAAATTTTAATTAGAATGTTACCGATAGTCATGTGATTTTTCATATTAATCTATTAGCCAATAACCCAACATCCTGACAAAGGCCTATTGTCGTAAATTCTATATATGGGTCCTCAAAAAAAAAGTTACATCTCCAATATTGCACAAAAATTCCTTAAATGCAAATCTGTTATGTTTACTGTATTCTATCGAAATCTCAATTAAAGTTGCGACAATACGTGACCAATCCTGTGTTAAACCAATATGAAAACATTAAATCGCACCATAACGTTACAATTTTAGAAGCTAGAATTCCTGATTACTTAAAATCATTTATAATGCGATCTCTCAGAAGAATGTGCGACAAAACGATGTATGATAGATGTGCGAATAGTGAAACAATGAAGGAATGCAAAGCTGAGATAAGCATTTTCGAAATTAAGAAAGGTGTGTTGAGATGGTTTGGACATGTAGAACGAATGAGTGAGGAAAGAACGGTAAAACAAATTTATGAGGAAAGAACGGTAAAACAAATTTATGAAATTAGCGGGAAAAGAAGCAGAGGAAGACCGAGAAAAACATGGCACGATCAGGTATGCCAAATACTTGAAAGTGGTCAGGTTAGGAGTCGTAACAATCGGCGGGTATGTATGAGGAGATGCATGAACGTGGAAGAGGCGAAGAATGTTTGCAAGGACAGAGTGGTGTGGCGCTCTATTCTCTCTGCCTACCCCTGCGGGGAAGCGGCGTGATGGTTAGTTAGTTTAAAATCATTTATAATGGAAATGTAACGTTTTGGTGAGGACCTCCACATATCTGTGAAATCCACATTTCGATCTCTACAGATTGAAATGTGGATCTTGATGAAATACGAGCAGGTTGATTGCGAGGAATTTAGCTATATACCGTCAGTGTGAATACCCACACCTGCCCACATATTTTAGTCTCAAGACTAGCAAGTGCGTTAGTCGACAAGTTGATTAGCCTGCGCGGCGCGCTGTCATAGTCTGTGCGCGCGATGTGTACTCACGTTTACAGACAAGATTTTCAATACTTCTTTGAATCATGAGTAATACGTTGAAGTGAAAAACCTGTAATATTTGTTTTTTTTTTATGCGAGTAATAGTAATAATATGTAAGCTTATAATTTGACCGCTTCCGTAGTGTAATGGTCAGCACGCTCGGCTATAGTTCTGGAGGTCCCGGGTTCGATTCCCAAGGGGGGTAAAATAAATATAAGTGATTTTTTTCACTGTCATATTTATTCAATATTACCCTGGACTGGTACCTGAAGCGGAGGGCTGATCACCTTTCCTTCATGTGTAAACGATCAAGATAACACTGCGTTTATATGACGCAGTGCCCTATGCACCATTGGGGTGCGGATAAGGGTTTTATTATATATTATTATATATAATTTGACCAGATAATTTATTTACAACATTTTGAGTGTGTCCAAATACTTGTTCACAAAATCTGGATTATCTCCAATTATAGGAGTTATTTTCACATTATTTTTTTAAATCTCATCAAAGATGAAGAAGAATATGGAAGTCTGGGCATTTACGGGGCTGACGACCGTCATAGGCTGGTTTAAGTGATCGCATTACACACTACTTATTTTTTTTTTGTGAACAACTATTTAGACACACTCAAAATGTAGTAATAATATGCACTTTCTTTTATTTCGGTATGCAAAATGACCGTTGCAAATGCAATTGAAAGCATAGCTAAACGAAAAATATACCTGAGAATATTACGTCAAAATTAAGAGTAAATTTACATAATTTTCTAGACGAGATAACATGAATGCGTTTGAGGTGTCACACAATTTGTAAAATTGAGAAAAGTGTCGCAACTTTTATGGTAATTATTAGGTAGACAATGAATGCACAAGAAAGTCGCCATTTTGTCATTATTTAAGGTTCAGACATCTAAAAAATGGCTTTTAAAACGTATTTGCATATTGGATTTTGCATTTTGCACGAGTACCAATTAGTTTTTTTACTACCCGGCATCGCCCGTGATTTGGATATATTTTTATTTGTTTATTAACATAAATTGTATGCATTTATTTTAATCACAATTTCAAATATATTTTTAAAATATATATATTTTGCAAAGACCCACCAAGCCACCTTGTGTGTCTTGTCGGTGGAGTTCTTTTTGAATACATTTTTTATTACAACATTTTGAGTGTGTCCAAATACTTGTTCACAAAATCTGGATTATCTCCAATTACAGGAGTTATTTTCATATTATTGAATAACACACTCAAAATGTTGTAAATAAATTATCTGGTCAAATTATAAGCTTAATAATAAAAATGAAAATGGTATTTTCTGGCGTTTCTCATGTGTGTGATTATAATCCGGGATTCGGATCTCACATACTAATATAAGAGTTTCTGCTTAATAAAAAGCTTCTTTACATCTCACCAATAGATGTCTCTAGTGAAGTTTTAGTGATTTATGAACAAGGTTTCTAAATTGGTTCATATATATAGAACTTCCAAGAATTTGAGTAGTGTGGTTTTCAATAATGGGTAGAATTGGTGAATGTTACACGTGTGTAAAGTGATCACTTAAACCAGCCTATGACGGTCGTAGGCCCCGTAAATGCCCAGACTTCCATATTCTTCTTCATCTTTGATGAGATGTCAAAAAATAACATTTTTTATTGTTTTTAACCATTCTAACCTAATATACACACAAAAAAGAGAGAAAAATTAAGAATATAAACATTTTACAATTTTCATAAAATTAAATCTTGATCATTTACCCATTCCTTTATTTTGCCTTTGTTCCATATTTTATTTTGACCTCTAACATCCGTCGGCAACAAATTAAAAATGTTCGGAACGATATATCGCAGTGTTGGACTCCCATATTTATTGTTAATTCTTGGGACTATCAAACCTTCGTTGCGGGTAAATCGTGTATCATGGTTGTGTACTAAAAGATTTCTATATTTGTCTAGTTTGTTGTATATATTTATTTGTGATTTTATTTATTACAGGTTGTTTTTAATTGTTTTTTGTCAAATATCGTAGTCATACAGGAGAAAGTGACCAAGTGCATTGTTTTACAAAAACGTGATTTTTGATTATTTGATATGTTACTAGCTTAATATTGCCCTGAAAAAATCCCAAAGGATTTTAAACTTGGAAGTATAATATATTGACTTGGTAAAAATGACTAACTGCATTGGTGTTTATTTTGTTGCCAAACAAAAGTGACTTGAATGGCCCTTCCTGAATATTTTACGTTTTGTTAGTTGGTCACTTTCTCCTGTACGACTACGATATATTAATGAAAATACCACCATAGCGCCAAAAAAATATAAAAAATATGTAGTATTTGTAGTTTATATTAACCCTTTTAATCCAATTTTACTTCTTATATCTATTGTGTTCTTGCAGTGCCACACAGGCCATGCCTTTGTGGGATTTTAATTTGATTTTTTTTAAATTTAGTTGTATTTATATTATGTCGTGAAATGCAAAAGATATTTAAAATAATAATAAAATATGAATGTACATTTTAAAAATATAGAAAAAATATTTTTAAAACACGTATTAAAAAAATATTTTATTTACATATATTTGTTCGGCGGGATTAATACTGTCACCTTAATAATAATAATAATAAATCCCTTACCGCACCCCAATGGTGCATAGGGCACTGCTTCATATAAACGCAGTGTTATGTCGATCGATTACACATGAAGGAAAGGTGATCAGCCCTCCACTTCAGGTACCAGTCCAGTGTAATATTGAATAAATATTAGAGTGAAAAAATCACTTATATTTGGCTGTAGGCGAGCATTCTGACCATTACACTACGGAGGCGGACGTCACCTTACACCCCTGATAAATTAATAAATATAATGTTGTGCATACTTTTTTTAAAGGTCATATTTTAATGCCTATAAAATATTACCTTGAAACGAAAATTCCATACAAAAGAAAACAAATTAGACAGGGGTGGGCCTAATATATGTTGAATTGTATATTAACAACACACGCACATACCATCTGTCAATCACCTCTTGAAATGCGTGAAAATTCAATTTAGTGGCATGTCGCTCACTCCTTTCAACAACGTCACATATCAAAAAACTTGATTTTTCAGGAGAACGTTATAATATTTAAAAATATAATACCATGTATTAAAAATAAATATCAAGCCACTTATTGAACTTTTTACTGTGCAACAGATCTTTTTAGGTTAAACCTGAAGGTTTTTTTCTCCATTTGAAAAATATTTAGCATATTAAAAAAAATAATTAAACAACACATTTTCTTCAAAATGCAATAACAACACTTTTTGCCCTGTAGCGGGTAAATATTAAGTTAAAAATATGCCTCTTTTGCTGGGATATAGTACATTTTCTGGGCATTACGAAAACATGCACAACTGAAAATTGACGATTTTTGATTTATGACGTTCTTGAAATGAGTGAACGATGTGGAAAACCCCCAATGCCTTTCGTGGCAAATTTCATTTGTATACATGTATAATTATTCAAAAAACAAGTGTACAGTATTGACATAGACAATTATTATCTTAAAGTATAAATAATAAATACATTTTACCTCCCACTTTGCCAATGCAATGTCAGAGCCATTATTTCTTAGACTTCAAATATCATTGTGGTCGAGTGCGGAAGTTTTAGGAGGTTTTTTTTTATAAAGGAAATTTCGATGAGACGTCAAACAAAAAATGAAACCTAAGGTCAATATGACCTCCGAAATGGAATAATAAATCGCTAATGTGAGATGTTTTCGGAAATATATTATCACTCCTTTCAACAACGTCATAAATCAAAAAACTTGATTTTTCAGGAGATCGTTTTTAAAGTTTAAAAATATAATCAAATGTATTAAAAATAAATATCAAGCCACTTAATTAATTTTTTATTGTGCAACAGATCTTTTTAGGTAAAACTTGAAAGTTTTTTCTCCATTTGAAAAATATTTACTAAATAAAAATAATAATTAAACAATACCTTTTCTTCAAAATGCAAAAACAACACTTTCTGCCCTGTAGCGGGTAAATATTAAGTTAAAAATATGCCGCTTTTGCTGGGATAAAGTACATTTTCTGGCCATTCCGAAAACATTCACAACTGAAAATTGACTGTTTTTTATATATGACGTTGTTGCAAGGAGTGAGCGATATATGGACATATAAAAATACAGAAAATTTACATGGTAAAATATTACGTGTTTTTTTTAATAAAGAGTAATATTTGTGTTTTTATTATTTACACAAATATTTCAATTTCATACTATTTCTGTGAGCCTAAGCGGCTCATTATTAGAAATAGGTATCAAATTGTGGTAGAGTGGGTTCGAACCGAGAAACTCTGACTTAAGTGTCGGCGACACTAACCACGGGACCACAACCCAACGTTTTAACCAACCCGTACCTTAATTGATTTGAAATCTATAACATTTTGAGTGTGTCCAAATACTTGTTCACAAATCTGGATTATCTCTAATTATAGGAGTTATTATTCATATTATTTTCATCTCACCAATAGATGTCTCTAGTGAAATTCTAGTGATTCAAGAACAATGTTTCGAAATTGGATCATATATAATATATATAGAACTTCCAAGAATTTTAGTAGTATGGTCAATCATGGTGAATATTACACGTGTGTAAAGTGATCACTAAAACCAGCCTATGAAGGTCGTAAGCCCGGTTAATCCCCAGACTTTCATATTCTCCTTCATCCATGTTGAGATGTCAAAAAAATTTGTAAAATACTGCACAAATGGAGTGAGTAAAATACTGTGCACATGCAAATAGAAAGAATCTCTGCTTAATAAAAGCTTTCCTCATTCCACCATGGATGGCTTTTGAGAACTCGCGCATACAGTGTTACAAGTATGTTCAATTTATCACATAGAAGTTTCAAAATTTTTAGTGGTGTGGTTGTCAATCATGGGTAGAATTGGTGAATGTTACACGTGTGTGAAGTGATCACTCAACCAAGCCTATGACGATCGTAAACCCAGACTTCCATATTCTCCTTCGACTATGCTGAGTTGTCAAAAAAATTATGTAAAAAAATGCTTGAACAAAATTTTACAGTCTTCATACATAATCGTGGTTCTCACACGCGTTTGCCTACACCGAAATTCCTACCTTCCGGGTAAAAAGTTTGCTATATTATGTGGGTATCACATTGTGACACGAATTTTTCTCACTATAATTTGATAAGCGTTATACCGATGATACAATTTCTGTTTTCACACCGTCTCTCTATGGTGATTGCCCAACTTACAAGATGGGTACGTTGCTCTATTTTAATAATTTAAATTTGATATATCGCTCACTCCTTTCAACAGCGTCATATATCAAAAATCTACAATTTTCAATTGTACATGTCTTCGGAATGCCCAGAAAATGTACTATATCCCAGCAAAAGTGGTTTATTTTTAACTTAATATTTACCAGCTATAGGGTAGAAAGTGTTGTTTTTGCATTTTGAAGAAGAGGTATTGTTTAATTATTTTTAAAATATACTTACTATTTTTCAAATGGAGAAAAAACATTCAGTTTTTACCTAAAAAGATCTGTTGCACAGTGAAAAGTTCAAAAAGTGGCTTGATATTTATTTTAAATACATTTTATTATATTTTTAAACTTAAAAACCATCTCCTGAAAAATCAAGTTTTTTGTTATATGACGTTGTTGAAAGGAGTGAGCGATCTATGAATTAGCGGAAATGAAAAAATTGCCGGTTGAATTAATGAGTATATTTTTCATTAATTGATTCAGCAGTCACTTTGCGGTAATATCTAACCATTTTTAATTGAGTTTTACTTGGTAAATACATTAAAACTTTAGTATGACTGACTAATTTGTCCGTTAAAACCGAAAGCCCGTGATGTAAAAATAGGTTTAAAATCTGTATATTAACATTTCTTTTATTGAAAATATAAACACTACATTTAAATATAAATGAACAATACAAATTATATTTATTGTATTTTGAATATTGAAAGCATTAACTTTGTAGACCATTTTACTAATACTTTACTTATAAGTTATAAGTAAAGTATACATTGGGTGTGGATAAGGGTTATAAGTTATAACCCTTATCCACACCCAATGGTGCATAGGGCACTGCATCGAATCGACGCAGTGTTATCTTGATCATTACTTACATGAAGGCAAGGTGATCACTCTTGCGCATCAGGAACCAGTCCAGGGTAATATTAAATAAATATTACAATGTAAAATCACTAATATTTATTTTCACCCCCCCCCCTGGGAATCGAATCCGGGACCTCCAGCACGGTAGCTAAACACGCTGACCATTACACCACGGAGGCGGACACGGGCGGACATACCACAATTTGTAGACCATAGTGATATATTATTTTGAGAAATAAGAAGACTTTGTTTTTTGATCCACTCACATTTTTATTAACAACCAACTAGTTTCGGCAACAACCTGTTGCTCTCTTCAGGGTTTATTTTTTGTCATTTTTTAAGATATTTTATTTTATTTTAGTCATAAAATAAACATTGAAGAGGGCAACAGGATGTTGCCGAAACTAGTTGGTTATTAATAAAAATGTGAGTGGATAAAAAAACAAAGTCTTTTTATTTCTCACAATAACATATACCCGTATTTATTGTCTCCGTACACTCGTCGTGAAGTGACGTTGCTGTTTGGTATCGACGGGTTTGTTTTCGGTAATCCTGCTTTGAAAAGGGAATCAAATTTATGTTTGCATTTTTGAAGTTTTGAAACATACTTTGAGATTATCATGACTTACAAATTTGTCAACATGCGGCGACACTTGAATTTAAGTATGTATAATATTAATATGACGTTTTTATTTTTTTATGTTTTACGGTTTGATTTTTTGCCGTTTTATCCGAAGTTCGTCAAATAAAGATCCGTTACATCGAGATTTTACTGTACCACTATTTCTTAAAATCTATACGTGTTTATAATGTGATACGTGTTTTGAAACCCTCTTCATCCTTCAACGTCCCAAGGACACAACTCTAAAATTAAGACTTTAACTTCAATACGGTGCTTGAAAATGATGCAGAATGCGCCGAAACTCCTGTCACAATAGATTTTAAGAAATAGTGGAATTTATCAAGTACAAATTAAATTAAAAATTAGTACAACATTTTTAGTGTGTCCAAATACTTGTTCACAAAATCTGGATTATCTCCAAATACAGGAGTTATTTTCATATTAATAATATGAAAACAACTCCTGTAATTGGAGATAATCCAGATTTTGTGAACAAGTATTTGGACACACTCAAAATGATGTAAATAAATTATCTGGTCAAATTATAAGCTTAAATAATACAAATGAAAATGATATTTTCTGGCGTTTCTCATGTGTGTGATTATAATCCAGGATTTGGACCTCACATACTAATAAAAGAGTTTCTGCTCAATAAAAAGCTTCTTTTCATCTCACCAATAATCTTGGATCTCTAGTGAAGTTCTAGTGATTCAAGAACAATGTTTCAAAATTGGTTTATTTATATAGAACTTCCAAGAATTTGAGTAGTGTGATTGACAATAATGGGTAGAATTGGTGAATATTACACGTGTGTAAAGTGATCACTTAAACCAGCCTATGACGGTCGACAGCCCCGTAAATGCCCAGACTTCCGTATTCTTTTATGTATTAATTTTAAATCAAACACAGATTTTTTGAGTCTACTAAGTTGTATTTTATTAACAAAAAACACATAAAAAATTATATTGTGACAATTGTTTCGCCTTGTTAGGGCATTATCAAACGAATGTGACATTCGTTTGATAATGCCCTAACAAGGCGAAACAATTGTCACGATATAATTTTTTATGTGTTTTTTGTTAATAAAATACAACTTAGTAGACTCAAAAAATCTGTGTTTGATTTAAAATTAATACATAAATTAAAATGGAGTTCTACAAATTGAACGCCAAGTCAATATACAAAAATTCCATATTCTTCCTCTTTGATGAGATGAGATAAAAATAAGATAATAATACTCCATCATCAAGTTAAATGTAGTCTAAATTTGACCTTAGGAATAGGATCAATCTATCGCCAAATTTGGCCATTCCTGACATAGATTATGATCTGAATCGAACTCCTAAAGAAAAAATCGTGCAAGCTGTTACCATTTCTACAACTGGTCCAGCATCATTAAATTGATAAATGATCGATATTTTTGATATAATCATGCCGAAGAAAAGGTCACCTATCCAATTGTTAGGTAATTTTCTAAGCAATGTGTCTGTATTTATCTATAGTCGATGGTAATTATGTAACCAAACCAACGGACAGATTATTCTGCGTATTTTATGTGATAGAATTAAGAGGGCTGTTTTGCAACTAGTGACGTCACTCTATATTTAGGTTTTACTGGACAACCAGTGAATAGAGATGATTGAACTATTGCTTAGCCTGTCATTATCTCATAAGTACCTTTTTTTGGAAGGAGTTTTATTTATTATTTACCTTGCTTCTTATGTGCAAGGTTTATAGATCAAATAGTAGATTTCGCTCACTCCTTTTAAGAACGTCCTAAATCAAAAATCGTCAATTTTCAGTTGTGCGTGTTTTCAGAATGCCCAGAAAATGTACTATATCCCAGCAAAAGCGGCATATTTTTAACTTAATATTTACCCGCTATTGGACAGAAAGTGTTGTTTTTGCATTTTGAAGAAAGGGTATTGTTTAATTATTTTTTTAAAAATACTAAATATTTTTTAAATGGAGAAAAAACCTCCAGGTTTTACTTAAAAAGATCTGTTGCACAGTAAAAAGTTCAATAAGTGGCTTGATATTTATTTTAATACATTTAATTATTTTTTTAAACTTTAAAAACGTTCTCCTGTAAAATCTTATTTTTTTATGACGTTCTTGAAAGGAGTGAGCGATGTATGATACATACATGATAAAAATAGTGAAGTACTATGAACTAAGCTAGGACACAAAATGCCCAACCCTCTTCTAGTGGAACGGAAGGTCTGTTGACGACAGTCAACAGTCAAAAAACTTGATTTTTCAGGAGAACGTATTTTAAGTTTAGAAATACAATACAATGTATTAAAAATAAATATCAAGCCACTTATTGAACTTTTTACTGTGCAACAGATCTTTTTAGGTAAAACCTAAAGGTTTTTCTTCATTTGAAAAATATTTAGGATATCGAAAAAAATAATTAAAAAATACATTTTCTTCAAAATGCAAAAACAACACTTCCTGCCCTGTAACGGGTAAATATTAAGTTAAAAAATATGCCACTTTTGCTGGGATATAGTACATTTTCTAGGCATTCTGGAAACATGCACAACTGAAAATTGTCGAATTTTGATTTATGACGTTCTTTGAAGGAGTGAGCGACATGATAAAAATAGTACCTTGGTATCCCAAATAGTAGCTTCTTCGATATAGACACTTTAGTTACATACTTACAATGTTATGTATGATAAACTTAACTTAAATAATGTTTTAGTTGTAATAAAAATTATTTTTATGTAGAATTTGTAGAACTCATAAAGACGTCAGTAACGTCATTAATCTTTTAAATTCTTGGTAGCACAAGAAGCAAACTTAACAAAAATATAACACACAATTTATGTTAATAATGTTTGAACTTTCAACTTTGGCTAATATTTTAGCCATGTTGAAGGTTACGAGATGACGATTTGCGAGTCGAACCACTGTATTGAGTTGTTACAGTATACTCGTATATTGTAACATCCTGTTTTCACGATTTGTCTCCATTAATTAACAACTTTTTTCCTAACTAACTACCGTGTCTGTTAATGAGAACATCTGTAGTTTTCGAAACTAGTCGTGTTTACATTAATAAACTCAAAAAAGTAATCTTTTTTTTTGTAGGTTTATATTTACAAATTTCATTAATATTTTTTTTGTTTTCAAGTAATTTGATAATTACTTTAAAACAAGAAAAATATTTTTAAGAAATTTAATTAATAGGAATTATTTGTCCGCCTCCGTAGTGTAATGGTCAGCACGCTCGGCTACCGTTCTGGAGGTCCCGGGTTCGATTCCCAAGGGGGGTAAAATAAATATAAGTGATTTTTTCACTGTAATATTTATTCAATATTACCATGGACTGGTACCTGAAGCGGAGGGCTGATCACCTTTCTTTCGTGTGTAAAACGATCAAGATAACACAGCGTTTATATGACGCAGTGCCCTATGCACCATTGGGGTTCGGATAAGGGTTTTATTATTATTATATTAGTGGAAAATTACCTGGGTGGTAACATTTAACGTAATTGTTTTTTTTTTCTTTAAACACCGTTTTGGTATTGAAAAAAAAGTTTTACTCAGAAATAAATATATGGTTTTGAAAAGAAAGGCGTTTTTGAAAAGTAAGAAGTTAAAAAGAAAAAAAAAAAAAAAAAAACAATGTATTACGTGGAAAAGAGACCCAAGTGTATATTGAAATTAAAACCCAATCTATGTATATTCTTTCGAAAAATGGGCATAGAGAGACGTGTGGCGCCTCGCGCAGTCGCTGGCTTACTTAAATCTATGTTTGCGTGTTCGGCCTTAATAAGTAATTACGTGTATAATAATAAATAAATAAAATATATAAATTGGTTATTGGTAGATATGTGTCAGGTAGTGGTCCCGTGGTTAGTGTCGCGGACTCTTAAGTCGGAGTTTCTCGGTTCGCACCCACTCTACCATAATTTTATACCTATTTCTAATAATGAACAGCTTTGGCTTACAGAAATAGCATGAATTCAAAATATTTGTGTGAATAATTAAAACACAATTTTTTCTCTTAAAAAAAATTGTTGGAGGATAGTAATTGCATTGAGGCTTCAACCATTTCTAAGCCAAGTTTGTCTCTACCATTACTGTTATAGCATCCCGGTGGCCACTGGTTCAAGTACACGCCTACCTTGGCAAGGTATCAAGTTCATCTCCGGCCTCGGGAGAGAGCGAGCGGGTAGGACGCTGCGGTCGTGACCAGACCCGTACCGCGTGACCCTTGGTTCACGTCCCGATGTCGGCAAGAAGCGCATTAGAAAATTTACGGCGACCGAGAAATGCTCCCTAATGATGGTTCAATATTGCCCGGTCACAACGAAAAACGGGCCAATCTTACTTTTAAAATTACCGTTTGTTTTTCATCGTATAATTTTTCATCATTTCATTCTTAGATTTAATAATAAATAATGAAACCCTTATCCGCACCCCAATGGTGCATAAGGCACTGCGTCATATAAACGCAGTGTTATCTTGATCGTTTACACATGAAGGAAAGGTGATCAGCCCTCCGCTTCAGGGCTACCAGTCCAGGGTAATATTGAATAAATATGACAGTAAAAAAATCACTAATATTTATTCTACCCCCCTTGGGAATCGAACCCGGGACCTCCAGAACGGTAGCCGAGCGTGCTGACCATTATACTACGGAGGCGGACAAAATATAATTCTTAGATTTAATGTAATAAAATAAGAACTATATAGTTTTTTCCCCTTATATATTATTTGACCAGTGACCGGGTTTTATCGTTACCAATATCATCAGACTGATGGGAGGCTAGACGAAATTCTAATGTACACTACAAGGTAGGGGTTAAAAGCCATTTATTTGATTTGATATACAATAGTTTTTGGACGGAATTCATTAAAAAAAATAGTTGACATGTCTACATCAATTTTCATCTTCACCTGTGAGGAAGAATATGGAAGTCTGGGTATTTACAGGGCTTATGATTTGTTATAGTCTGGTTAAGTGATCACTTTACACCAATGGAACATTCACTATTCTATACATGATTGACAAATGCGTAATAAGGGTAAGAAGAAGAGAAAGCGAACGCCAATTAAAAAAATGTTGTGTAAATTAAATTGATTCGGTAGTCACTTTGTGGTAGGTACCTAATAAATATCCATCCATTTTAAAATTGAATTTTACTTCATAAATATCCCCATTACTTAAAATGACTAAATTTTTCCCTTCCCCCCATTGTCTATGCTCTGATAAATAAAAAATTCAACGTCCCAAGGACACAAATCTAAAATTTAGACTTAGCTTTACAACTTTTGTCCGCCTCCGTAGTGTAAAGGTCAGCACGCCGGCTACCGTTCTGGAGGTCCCAGGTTCGATTCCCACGGGGGGTCAAATAAATATAAGTGATTTTTTCACTCTAATATTAATTCAATACTACCCTGGACTGGTATCTGAAGCGAAGGGCTGATCACCTTTCCTTCGTGTTAACGATCAAGATAACACTGTAATTATATAATGCAGTGCCCTATGCACCATTGGGGTGCGGATAAGGGTTTGAGTTAAATTACATACAGTATTTGATAATGATTCTGAATGCATCGAAACACGTGTCATAGTAGATTTTAATAAATAGTGGTATTTAACAAATAAAATATAATTAAAAAATAATTATTTTATTTTATAATTTAAATTTAAATTTGCTTTAAAATCACTATTTATAGTGATTTTAAAATAAGGTTACATTTTAATTATAAAATGTAAAATCACAAAGTTAGTGCTTCAAATATAAATTATAAGTATTTTATTATTTGACTTAACCCGGTTTTACTTGTCACAGAATATACAAAAATTAAGTATTGATTTCTTTTCAAAATGAAAGGGTCATTAAAATTAATAATTATGCTTATTAACTGTCGTCACTTTTTTGTTAATTACTCAAATATTAAATACTCTAACAAAATGTAATAAAAAATACCTCAACACATAAAAAATACCTGCCATGGAAGTTATCACGGATCTGTGTATTTTTTTATTATTTTTAATATATTACCCTGGACTGGTTCCTGAAGCGCAAGAGTGATCACCTTGCCTTCATGTAAGTAATGATCAAGATTACACTGCGTCAATTCGATGCAGTGCCCTATGCACCATTGGGTGCGGATAAGGGTTATAAGTTAGTAAGTATATTTAAAAAAAAATTAAAATAAGGATATAAATGTGTAATGTAATTTATTTTTTGAAATTCTGAATTAATCTTCCAGCTAACCATCACGCCGCTTCCCCGCAGGGGTACGCAGATCCAAGAGACTAAGCTCTTGTGCTTGGAGAAGGACTTACACTTATTGATTATTGTTTGTGTGTGTTGGTATTTATTTTTATTATAATTATTTTTTTACAACATTTTGAGTGTGTCCAAATACTTGTTCACAAATCTGGATTATCTGCTATTACAGGAGTTATTTTCCGTATTATTTTTTGACATCTCATCAAAGGTGAAGAAGAATATGGAAATCTGGGCATTTACGGGGCTGACGACCGTCATAGGCTGATTAAAGCGATCACTTTACACACGTGTAACATTCAACAATTCTACATATTCCATATTCTCCATATTCTTCTTCATCTTTGATGAGATGTCTAAAAATAATATGAAAAATAACTCTTATAATTGGAGATTATCCAGATTTGTGAATAAGTATTTAGACACACTCAAAATGTAGTAAATAAATTAACTGGTCAAATTATAAGCTAAAGTAATAAAAATGAGAATGATATTTTCCGGCGTATCTCATGTATGTGATTACAATCCAAGATTTGGACCTCACATACTAATAAAAGAATTTCTGCTCAGTAAAAAAGCTTATTTTCATCTCAACACTAGATGTCTCTAGTAAAGTTGTAGTGATTCAAGAACAATGTTTCAAAATTGGGTCATATATATAGAACTTCCAAGAATTTTAATAGTGTGGTTGTCAATAATGGATTGAATAGGTGAATGTTACTCGTGTGTAAAGTGATGACTTAAACCAGCCTATGACGGTGGTCAGCCCTGTAAATGCCCAGACCATCCATATTTTTCTTTATCTTTGATGTCAAAGAGTAATATGAAAATAACTCCTGCAATTGGAGATAATCCAGTTTTTGTAAACAAGTGTTTGGACACATTCAAAATGTTGGCTTTATTTTTATTAATGTAACTTTTTTTTTATTATTTACTTTTTTAAATGTAAAGCTGTACAATTCACGAACAAATAAAATAAAATAAAATAAATACAAATATGACATTGACTGTGTATGTATATAAGAGTACCTATACTAATAAGCTAGCCTTCATTTTTTCTATATTTATTAACGATCATACAAAACGTTGAAATACAATATTTCCAAATGAGATAATTTAACTCTGATTCAAATACTGCTAATAAAAATGGAAATTGTGCAACAGTCTTGATGCTTAGACGAACGTTTCTCAATGTCCTTTAGAGGCATTGTGTAAATATGAATTATTTAGAAATTGTATGCTAAATACCAGATACTTAAAAGAGATTTAGAATATTTTAATAAATTATTAATTAAGTATGTTGTTTTTTTTATATAAAGCGGACTTCGATACGCGTAACGTCATAATTAAGTTATATTAAAATTAAACACAGCATAAAAAATACACAGAAACTGACAATCTAAATGATAGTTATTTATTGACTTGGCGTTTAATTTGTAGAACTCCATTTTAATTTATGTATTAATTTTAAATCAAACACAGATTTTTTGAGTCTACTAAGTTGTGTTTTATTAACAAAAAACACATAAAAAATTATATTGTGACAATTGTTTCGCCTTGTTAGGGCATTATCAAACGAATGTGAAGATCAAATGGACTACGGCCCTTATGTAGCTATACAATTCTAAGTGACAGTTTTAACACGTGCAGCAATAATTTATGGGAGACAACAGTAGCTAATGGGGGATGTAGGTATGTACCCTTATATTTGTTTTCTGGGAAAGGAAGAATTTATTGACATGGCCATATTTTAGAGATTTTAATACAATTGTAGGTAATATTATTTTTAAGAATTTTTATATGTAGATGTAATTATTAAACAAATATAAGGGTACATACCTACATCCCCCATTAGCGACTGTTGTCTCCCATAAATTATTGCTGCACATGTTAAAACTGTCACTTAGAATTGTATAGCTACATAAGGACCGTAGTCCATTTGATCTTCACATTCGTTTGATAATGCCCTAACAAGGCGAAACAATTGTCACAATATAATTTTTATGTGTTTTTTGTTAATAAAATACAACTTAGTAGACTCAAAAAATCTGTGTTTGATTTAAAATTAATACATAAATTAAATGATGGTTATTTATTGATTCGGCATTAACTTTGTGGAATGACATGTTGATTATTTTCTTAAAAATTAAACACTTGAATATACCACTTAATGAGTTTTATTTATATATACGACTAGTTTCGAAAACTTACAGATGTTTTCATCTTCTGTTAAAAATTAAAACTGAATTAATTTTTACCACAAGATGAAAATATCTATAGGTTTTCGAAACTAGTCGTATATATAAATAAAACTCGTTATATGGTATATTCAAGGTATATTTATTTTCGAAAACTTACAGATGTTTTCATCTTCTGTTAAAAATTAAAACTGAATTAATTTTTACCAGAAGATGAAAATATCTATATTTTCGAAACTAGTCGTATATATAAATAAAACTCATTATATGGTATATTCAAGGTATATTTATTTTCGAAAACTTACAGATGTTTTCATCTTCTGTTAAAAATTAAAACTGAATTAATTTTTACCAGAAGATGAAAATATCTATAGGTTTTCGAAACTAGTCGTATATATAAATAAAACTCGTTATATGGTATATTCAAGGTATATTTATTTTCGAAAACTTACAGATGTTTTCATCTTCTGTTAAAAATTAAAACTGAATTAATTTTTACTAGAAGATGAAAACATCTGTAAGTTTTCGAAACTAGTCGTATATATAAATAAAACTCATTATGTGGTATATTCAAGTGTTTAATTTTTAAAAAAATAATCTAAATAATCAGACCGTCCGACTGTCCGACCGTCCGCCTCCGTAGTGTAATGGTCAGCACGCTCGGCTACCGTTCTGGAGGTCCCGGGTTCGATTCCCAAGGGGGGTAAAATAAATATAAGTGATTTTTTCACTGTCATATTTATTCAATACTACCCTGGACTGGTACCTGAAGCGGAGGGCTGATCATCTTTCCTTCATGTGTAAACGATCAAGATAACACTGCGTTTATATGAAGCAGTGCCCTATGCACCATTGGGGTGCGGATAAGGGTTTTATTATTATTATTAATAAATAATAGTTAACATTATTTAGATTATTTTTTCTCTTTTTTACAAAAAGAGAAATATGTGTGTTTTTATTATTTACACAAATATTTTAATTTTATACTGTTTGCCTAAGCGGCTCATTATTAGAAATAGGTATCAAATTGTGGTAGAGTGGGTTCGAACCGAGAAACTTTGACTTAAAAGTCCGACACTAACCGCGGGACCGCAACCCGACACTTTTGTGTGTATATTACGTTAAAATGGATAAAAAAAACAATAAAAAATGTATGTAAAAAGAACTCCGCCGACAAGACACACAATTTATGTGAATATTTTTTAATTTTTTTTTTTATATCTCAACATAGATAAAGAAGAATATACTGCAACAATTTCACAAAATTTTGTTTTGTTTAAACCCTTGTCCACAAATCAGGGTTTCCCCATTTAGGAGTTCATTTGTACATTTCGACATCTCAAGATAGACGAAGAAGAATATTAAAGTCTGGGTATTTACAGAGCTGATGACAAATGTAGATTTATGATGTATGTACGACGACATGAGATTTATAACATGTCGCTCACTCCTTTCAAGAACGTCATAAATAAAAAATCGTCAATTTTTAGTTGTGCATGTTTTCGGAATGCCCAGAAAATGTACTTTATCCCAGCAAAAGAGGCATTTTTTAACTTAATATGTACCCGCTACAGGGCAGAAAGTGTTGTTTTTGCATTTTGAAGAAAAGGTATTGTTTAATTATTTTTTTAAAAATACTAAATATTTTTCAAACGGAGAAAAAAACCTTCAGGTTTTACCTAAAAAGATCTGTTGCACAGTAAAAACTTCAAAAAGTGGCTTGATATTTATTTTTAATACATTGTATTATATTTTTAAACTTTAAAAACGTTCTCCTGAAAAAAAAAAGTTTTTTGATTTATGACGTTCTTGAAAGGAGTGAGCGATGTGTTGTATGAGTTCCAAAAATTTGAGTGATGTGGCCGTCAATCAAGGGTAGAATTGGTGAATGTTACACGTGTGTAAAGTGATCACTTAACCAACCCATGACAGGTCTTGAGTCCTGTAAATGCGAAGACATCCAAGTTCTTCTTCATTCATGTTGATTTTTAAAAATAAAAATAAAAATATTTGTGAACAAGTATTTGGACATACTTAAAATGTTTTATGTGTTCATTTTTCTTTAAATAATGAGCGACTAACTGCGCACACATAAAAATACAAAAAAAAGTTTATTTTTTTCCGCACATTTTAAGATCAAAATCATTGAATTATCTTTGATACTTTTTTTATTACAGTTATTTAAAATGTTGGCATTATTTTTCGATTACCCCTTATTTTAAGTGCAGTTCTTTTATTCGCAGTATTTTAAGAGCGTTAAAATCTATTTTCATTACATATTTCTACAATGGCTCAGAGATTTATAAACTATTTCCCTCATAGACACTACCAAGTACCTGCGCAAATTTATAAATTATATTTGCTAAGGTCACAGAATCCAGTATTTCCATACACGTATCGTCCAGGCACTATTGCCGGCAGGTTCTAGCAGGCCAGGTGTGCAAAACAGTTGCTTTATGTGCCAAAATTGATAATTTCGTAAAAAGAATCTACTTAGAGTCATCTACACCCAATGGTGCATAGGGCACTGCATAAAATTGATGCATTGCTGAGTTGATTTTTGATTATATGAAGGCAAGGTGATCAGTCTTACGTTTCAGGAACCAGTCCATTATAAAAATGAATAATGATTATTTATATTTTTAATAAACAAATTATTTATTTATTTATTTTTATTTATTTTAACTTCATGTACAGAAAAAATGTACATTGGCGGGCTTCTTGCTAAAAAGAAATACATATCTTCCTACCAACCAAATTTGGTTTGAGTAAGTTTTTTTATACTTTTTTTTATATTTGTAAAAATGAAATGTTATTTTTATTGTAAGAAGATGTAAATACATACGTTAAATCAAAAATTAGTTTGTATACTAAACGTAATATAAGCTAACTAATACTAGGAAATAAAATAAATAAAATAATCACTCACCAAGATATGTCTCTACCGGTGTCGAGAAGCACCCTCTCTTCGTCAGGACAATCACTATACCAGCGCTCAAACAGCACTACACGTCACTACCATAGCACTTTTCACACACTTTCAACATCACAAAATGTTAATCACACGCGTTTTTGGTCAAACCGAGGACAAACGTACACTAAAGATTGTAGAACGACATGTAGACGTGGAAAGATATATGTAAAATATACATCACAAACACCCAGATTAATTCAAAATAAATATTTCAAGAATTCATTTTGCAATTGCCAGGAATCGAACTAGCGATGCGAGTTTCGTAATCGAGTGTCTGCCCAACTACGCCACGGCGCCTATATGAGAGTAAAATATCACTAATATTCATTGTGTGTCCCCATGGGAATCGAACCCGGGACCTCCAGCTTAGCAGCCAAACACTAGAACTGTAACACTGCAAAATTAAACAAAATGTACCTATTCAATAAATAAAATGTATATACTCGTACATACATTGCTCACTCCTTTCAACAACGTCATATATCAAAAATCGTCAGTTTTCAGTTGTGCATGTTTTCGGAATGCCCAGAAAATGTACTACATCCCAGCAAAAGCGGCATATTTTTAACTTAAGATTTACCCGCTACAGGGCAGAAAGTGTTGTTTTTACAGGTATTGTTCAATTATTTTTTTAAATATACTAAATATTTTTCAAATGGAGAAAAAACCTTCAGGTTTTACCTAAAAAGATCTGTTGCACAGTTAAAGATTCAATAAGTGGCTTTTTATTTATTTTTAATACACTTTATTATATTCGTAAACTTTAAAAACGATCTCCAGAAAAATCAAGTTTTTTTCATATGGTATATGACGTTGTTGAAAGGAGTGAGCGACATGCCAATCAAAGAAGAAAAAAATACTTAAAAATACATTAAAAAAATTATATCACCCACAAACATAAACAATAAATAATAAGTGTAAGTCCCTCTCCAAGCACAAGAGCTTAGTCTCTTTATTGGAGAGACCAGCGTGATTAATTTGAAGATTGTGAAGTAGAAATGTCTAGAAATTTAATTAAACTATTTTTCGAAAATCTCTTGTAACTATATTAAATAAAAAATCTAAATTAAAATATGGTTTTGGCTCGTTTTTCAAAGCGAGTTTCTGACCTCTGATCTTAGCACACAGTCGCAGTCCATGTTTTCATGTTCACATGGTTTCACTCTCGTCCTAAGTGGTACATAGTACCCACTATGTGTACCTAATAGTTATCATGCTAACGACGTATTCTCCACGGTTTTCAATTTATTGTGTTTTCACTTATCGCAATACGTATTCATTGATATCGATATATTTAATTGCATATATGTTTACATATCGCTTACTCCTTTCAACAATGTCAAATAATAAAAAAAAAGATTTTTCAGGAGATCGTAAATATAATGCAACGTATTAAAAATAAATATCAAGCCACTTATTGAACTTTTTACTGTGCAAAAGATCTTTTTAGGAAAAACCAGAATGTTTTTTCTCCGTTTGAAAAATATTTAGTACATTTAAAAAAAATATTAATCAATACTTTTTCTTCAAAATGCAAAAACAACACTTTCTGCCCTGTAGCAGGTAAATATTAAGTTAAAAATATGCCGCTTTTGCTGGGATATAGTACATTTTCTGGACATTTCGAAAACATGCACAACTGAAAATTTACGATTTTTGATTTATGACGTTCTTGAAAGGAGTGGCCGTTTGTGTTCTGAATTTTACGAATGAGATCTCAGCCTTAAAGAATGATATTTTCTGGTTTATAAAGCAAGAAATTTGCCAATTTCTATATCATTACCGATAATACATAAGTATATCATACATTCCTATTTTATGTCCTCTGCCAATCCTGCATTGTTTAACCACGGAAGAGAGACAGAGGTATGCCCTTGTTATAAAATTGTTTTGGCATTTGAGTCAACGTGTAGCGAAATCGTACGACAAGCTGTCGCATCGTGTCTGGTCGTGTCGTGTCGTGTCGTGCCGCATATTAGAAAGTGGGAGAGAACACTAAATCTATAATTTTGTTCAAGAAAATTGTCGCTTTGAAGGAAATTACTTACTTCATCTTCAGATATTTAAGTAGAGGAATTTGTGCCAGCAAAAAGTCCATATTTATTCCCTTTTTAACCTTTCCTTTCCGGTATTAACCACTTAATGCTTTTGAACGAGTCACGCTCGCGCGCTAAATGCGTTCCAATTTCTGCTAGCCCGAGTGACGCTCGCCGGTTTCGACACGCAGCGTTCTATTTTTAGCTTACACGAGTAACGCCCGTGAGAGTTAATAATAATAATAAAACGAGCGTCCCGGTGTTGGGTAGTCACCACACAATAAAAAATTTGCGATTTTAAATTGGAAAAATATGGACATTCATATCTAATCCCCAATTAATTATAAATGAAGTAAAAAATTATAATCATTTAGATTTATTTGCTGAAAACATTAAAAAAAACTCTCACGAAACAAGCATAGGGCCTCTCTTGTCGGGAGCTGAAGAACAACTGACCGCTAGCTAGAGAACATTGAGCTTTGAGCTCCTCACGCTTACACAGTGCATGTATGCAAGAGTGAGATGCGAATATAGTGTCGCGGTTCCCGCACACTCTTCACGCTCTGTTTATATATATAATACCTCTGATGTACCCGATAAATTCCGATTATTATTAATATTATTTTTTAAATCAATGCGTACATATGTTATGGAGGAATTCTTAAAATATTAGCCTTGTTTTTATTATATTTATAGAGATATTATGGTTATTAGAAGCAATGTGTACTAGGTACACAACACCGGGAAGGGAAGGTTAAGTATCTTTTTAAGGGGATATTCGCAAACACAGAATTCATTCCACCGGAGAGGTTACATGTCTATTTGCGCCCGATTTTTTAAAATAATACTATAGTTTTTTTTTTTTTTTTTTTTTGTTTCTTAAAATATATTTTTAAAAAAATATATGATTTTTATGAACTATTTACCATTCAATAATTCTTTTCTTTTCAAAACCGTATATACATTTCGAAGAAAAACTTATTTTTCAATACAAAAACAGTGTTTTAAGGTAAAAATTCGATCAAATGTCAAATGGTACCTGGGTTCAAAGAAAATTAGGGTCTAGTTTTCGTTAATTCGTTAAGATACGTTTATCTACATAATAATTAATATGGTTTTTACTCTTACGACGGAGTCTGTGCAAGTAAAAATCGACATCTTTCTCTTTTTTAATATATTTTTACAGCTTTTGCCCTCCGAATAACGCTCACCCCAAAGGAATCAAGTTGTGTCAGACAGGGGTCAAACCTGTGACTCCGAGTTCACATATACAAGCTCGACACCACAAACTGTTTCAAATGATTTAAAATTACCTGATACAGTACCGCGACTGCACAAAAATGATAAAATTTCTTCTTCTTCTTCTCTTTGGCGTAGGCCTGTTTTTAATAGGGATTTACCTCTTGCGATGTCGATTCCCACCTGTCAATCCATCTCCTCTGTGGTCTGCCCTGGAGTCGTTTACCTTGGGTTGGCCGTACAGTGCAATGTGGGGGAGTCTAGATGGTTCCATTCTCCTCACATGCGCGTACCATTGTCTTCTTCGTCACCTTCCCCACCTTACGACATCTTCGATCTAGCTTATCGAAATACTTAAAATAAAGTTCATTTCATTCATAACTTTAAAGATATCTATCCTTTTCTACTCGCACCACATGTGTCTGCGACGCGTTTTCAATTTTCAGAAAAATTTAGTAAAATGTATCAAAACCAATAACACAGAATACAGAGAACGTGTAAACAGTAAAACCTTTCACTCAAAAATCATGGGTAGAATGGCCAACGTTACACGTGTGTAAAAGTATCACTTAAATCAGCCTTTGACAAGTCGTAGGTAATCGCTGTAAATTATTAAACTTCCATATTCTTCTTCATCTATATTAAGAGATATTTTAAGAAAACTGGAGAAAAATGGAAAAAAATTAAATATATGTCAACAAAATAGTTCCTTCATAAATAATAAAATCGTTTACATGTCAATTATTCATACATATTGTACCTTTTTAATTTCCTGGCGCCATATTTTCTTTATACTAATGACATCTATGTATCAACGCCTAATTAAAACTATAGAGAAGACTCAAACCAAATTTCTAGAAAGACAATGCTCTTCAGATAGATCATTCGTTAATTTCCATCAATAGATGGCAGTAACTGTACGTTTTATACACAATTTTTCTCTGTAGCCAAACTAAGCACACATCTATTACGGTGTAAATTATAAAATACCTGATAAATATATTTTTAAATACATTTTAAGCTACATTCAATTAATTTGCAATTTTTAGATTGGTGAGAAGGCAATTTAGTTCGAAATTAAAAAACGACATATTTCATTTTTGCTCAGAATAAATAATAAACGAAAGTCTCTCAGATTTTTTTTCTACGAACCTTATGTATGTATTTAACTACTATATATGAGTTAAACCGACTGCGTAACCATCACGCCGCATCCCCGCAGGTATAGGCAGAGAGAATAATACACCACACCAATCTGCATTTGCAATCTTCTACTCTTCAACATTCATGCATCTCTGATACATATCCGCCAATTATCAAGACTCCTGACCTGACCAGGCCCAAATATTTGAAATACTTGATAATGCCGAGATTTCATCAGTTTTCCTTTGCTTCTAATACCAACCACATTCGCCTCATAAATTTGTTTGACTGTTCTTTCTTCATTCATTCATTCCACATACCCAAACTATCTCAACACACCTTTCTCGATTTATGTATGACAGATATTCAAATGGTGATTGATGTAAGGAAAAATTCAAGGCTGAGATAAGCATCATCGATATATGGATTATATTTACAATAACTACATTTTAAACTTAAATATTTATACAATACATTTATGCATATTTTTTTTTTTAGTATAAATTTGATATATCATAGTCGTACAGGAGAAACTGACCAACTAACAAAACGTAATATGTTAAGTAGGGCCATTCAAGTCACTCTTGCTTGGCAAGAAAATAAACATCAATGCAGTTAGTCATTTTCAACAAGTCAATATATTATACTTCTAAGTTTAAAATCGCTTTGGGATTTTTTCAGGGCAATATTAAGCTAGTAAGATATCAAATAGACAATGATCACGTTTTTGTAAAAAATGCACTTGGTCACTTTCTACTGTACGACTACGATATTTGTGAATACATTTAAAATATTTCAACACTTAATTAATTTCTATACTATATTAGGTGTTAGGAAGGAGAAGATTAAAGATAACCTCAATCTGAAACTTTGGCAAAGAATGGTTATGTGTTATGTGTGGTCAGTACTTGAATACGGATTCGAATCGTGGACCCTCAAGATCAGCATTATGAACTGATTAGAGGCATTCCAAATGTGGCTGTATCGTAGAATGCTATGCATTCCATGGACCGATATGGTCGGCAACGCAAACGTGCTCCAAAGAGCAAGAGTAGGGAGACAGTTGCTGACTGATATCAAAGTCCGCAAGGTGTCCTATCTGGGGCATGTGCTGAGAGGAGACAAGTACGAGCTATTGCACCTAATGAGGGTCGACAAGGTGTGGGTAGAAGGTAGATCTCCTGGCTTCGGAATATACAAGATTGGACGGGGATCAGGATCGTCGGGGTGCTGTTTAGAGCTGCCCGAGACAAGGACAATTACTCTCAAGTGATAATCGATGTCAGGGAGACCTGACATGAGATGCACAGAAGAGAAAAAGAAAGACAAGACTAAACATTTTGGAAATTTGTTTGCAGCAAAATGGTGCAACTGCCTATATTGCAAATTTATCAATTGACTTGCTTCCCTATTAGTATCATTTCCCAGTATGAAGATGTGTCTTGGCCTCAATGTACCAATTGAATCATGAATCTTCTTCTGTGGTCCCAATCTTGTGGATTGGTTTGCAGCAACAAATGACACCTCCTTCGCCATTCCGGTCTAAATATAGCTTCTGAAATTTGAGTAGTGTAGTTGTCAATCATGGGTAAAATGGTGAATGTTACATGTGTACTAATTAATCACTTAAACTAGCCTGTGATAATAGATCGTACACCTTATAAATCCCCAGACTTTCATATTTTTCTTCACCTATGTTTACGCACTTCACGCATATTTCTCTGTTGGGATTGTCCGCCTCCGTGGTGTAATGGTCAACGTGTTTAGCTACCGTGCTGGAGGTCCCGGGTTCGATTCCCAGGGGGGGGTGAAAATAAATATTAGTAATTTAACACTGTAATATTTATTTAATATTACCCTGGACTGGTTCCTGAAGCGCAAGAGTGATCACCTTGCCTTCATGTAAGTAATGATCAAGATAACACTGCGTCAATTTGATGCAGTGCCCTATGCACCATTAGGTGCGGATAAGGGTTATAAGTATGTTGAGATATCAATAAAATAATCTTTTACAGAAAATTATGGCATTCAATGTATACTGTTTTTCTTAATTTCTTCTACTTCTCATACCACTCCTTTCGGAGGTTAGCGACCATCTCTTCAAACTCCACACGACCCTGGACCAGCCTGATGAGGGTTGATGCCTCCGGTGTTCCAAACCACTGTCCAAGATTTTTAAGCCATGACGTTCTTTACGCCCCAAACCCTGTCTGCCCTCTACCTTTCCCACTACTAAAAGCTGTAGAAGGGCATTTTAATGTTTTTTTAAATTATTAAAAGTTTTCATTTATTGAAATATTAAGAAAGACTTGGCAAAACAAAATGAATAAAAACTTTAAATCTGGTCATGTCCAAGGTCTATATGATAATATGGCTAGATGTCCGCCTCCATAGTGTAGTGGTCAGCGTGCTAGGCTACCATGCTGGAGGTCCCGGGTTCGATTCCCAAGAGGGTCAAAATAAATATTTGTGATTTTTCAGTATAATATTTATTTAATATGACCCCGGACTGGTACCTGAAGCGGAAGGCTGATCACCTTTCCTTCGTGTATTTAACGATCAAGGTAACACTGCTTCTATTCTATACGATGCAGTGCCCTATGCACCATTGGGGTGCGGACAAGGGTTAGGAGAAGAAGAGATGTATATTAATGCGGAGAAAGTTAGAAGTGTATTTCAGGACATGCGAACCCCAGACAGACTTTCATATTCGTCTTCGTCTATGTTGAGAATTGAGTGTTCCTAAAATCTAAAAGGTGTGAGTGACAAATGGCTAATTTTCAGAAGACACATTTGAAGGGATATAACTTGGTAAGGTAGTCAAAGACGTCCAATTTTTTCCATTGGATTTGTTCCAGGGTTACGTCTCGCAGTCCATCTTATTTCTTCTTTTCGGCATACTGAAGATCTGGAAGTCTTTCCCAAAGTTTTCTCCGTCTTCCAAGGACTGCGGCATTGGCGTGTTGAGCGTCTCTGGAAGAAACATGGAGACCAGCGATGCAGACAGGGAGAGAACTCCCAACACGATGAGCGGAAGGACCTTGGAGTATTGAGACTGAAAGGAGAACAAAGAATCAGCACATTTTACAAAGGCTATTGTATTCTTATGCCAACTAAGCAAAAAGTCTTGGAAGACCTGATCTTGGTGAAATTCAAAAAAAAATTTAAGGTAAATCTGTTTTTTTAAGTCATCCTGATATTTAATTTATTCCTGAGTTCAGAGCCAATAAAACAGTTTTTTAAACGTTTTTAACGGGTATTTGTTAGCACTTCGAAACTTTTTTTATCATGTATCTTCGTGAAGAAGAGAATGGAAGGGAGTTGGCACCCAACAATTGCCTGTTGGTAGTTTGCGGATTCCATATGTTTTATGTGGGTAGAGGATTTGGCTAAGTATGTTAGTAGTCCGTAGTTGTGTCCGCCTCTGTAGTGTTATGGTCAGCACGCTAGGCTACCATTCTGGAGGTTCGATTCCCAGGGGGGGTCAAATAAATATACGTGATTTTTTCACACAAATATTTATTCAATATTACCCTGGACTGGTATCTGAAGCAGAGGGCTGATCACCTTTACTTTATGTGTTAACAATCAAGATAGCACTGCGTTTATCTGATGCAGTGCCCTATGCACCATTGATGTACCGATAAGGGTTTGAAGATGTAAGTAGTACAAGACAGATTCTTCAGTTCTTTGGCACGTTGCCCCTATTATGAGGATAGCCTGGAACGACTGGTTGTGGATGGTAGCCTGGAGGGGAAGAGAGGGAGAGGAAGATCCCCACACGATGGACCGATCAAGTTAAGGCAGCAGCAGGCATCTCGGTGGTTGGAGCGCTACGTGCAGCGCAGTCAAGGCATCATAACTGGAGAAGATTCATTGCTTCAACAAGGCTCACAACCCTCAGTAATAAGGAATAAGAAAGGGACGAAGAAGTTAGCAGTAGTTTTTCTTTTGATAAAAGTATGTTGTAAAAATTGTAATAATAACTAACTAACGAACTAACTAACTAACCATCACGCCGCTTCTCCGCAGGGGTAGGCAGAGAGAATAGAACGCCACACCACTCTGTCTTTGCAAACATTCTTCGCCTCTTCCACGTTCATGCATCTCCTCATACATACTAGCCGATTGTTCCGACTCCTAACCTGACCGCTTTCAAGTATTTGGCATACTTGATCGTGACAAGTTTTTCTCGGTCTTCCTCTGCTCCTTTTTCAATTACATTTGCCTCGTAAATTTGTTTTGTAATAATAAAAACTAAATAAATATTTTGAAAGGAGAAAGTAAGACAAAAATTCATATTAAATAAAATAAAACACATCGTAGTCATACAGGAGAAAGTGACCAAGTGCATTGTTTAACAAAAACGTGATCATTGACTATTTGCCATCTTACTAGCTTAATATTGCCCCGAAAAAATCCCAAAGGATTTTAAACTTGGAAGTATAATATATTGACTTGGTAAAAATGACTAACTGCATTGGTGTTTATTTTCTTGCCAAGCAAAAGTGACTTTAATGGCCCTCCTGAACATTTTACGTTTTGGTAGTTGGTCACTTTCTCCTGTACCACTTACGATATGAACAAGCAATTGTGTGTTTACCAGCTGAAGGATGTAAGGAAATGAGAGGAGTCCAACGCTGACCAGCAATGAAGACAGCCCCATGGCTTGAGACCTCAGGACGGTAGGAAACAGTTCCCCAACGAATACGTAGAAGACCGAAAATGAAGCGGCAACGCCAAATTTTCCAATCATTGCCAGTACCACAGTTATCCAGACTCGCTCTGAAAAAAATAACAAAGTATGTAAAATAAACTAACTAACTAACTAATCATCACACCGCTTCCCCGCAGGAGTAGGCAGAGAGAATCGAACGCCACACCACTCTGTCTTTGCAAACATTCTTTGCCTCTTCTACATTCATGCATCTCCTCATACACACCCGACGATTATTACGACTCCTGACCCGGCCGCTTTAAAGTATTTGACATGGCCTGATTGTGCCAAGTTTTCTTCGGTCTTCCTCTGCTTCTTTTTCCAACTACATTCGCCTCATAAATTTGTTTAACCGTTCTTTCTTCACTCATATGTTCCACATGTCCAAACCATCTCAACACGCCTTTCTTAATTTTATCGATAATGCTTATCTCAGCCTTACATTCTTTCCTTATTTCATCATTCGAACATGTATCAAACATCGTTTTGCCAGACATTCGTCTGAGGGATCGCATTTCGACTGCATTCAGTCTGCTTTCATCCTTCTTTTGCCAACTCTATCCTTCGCTTCCATACATTAGTATGTAAAATAAATAAAAAATATTGTACAAAGTTTATGACAACAACAAAAATGCTAGTTTTTGGGTATTCTTCTAACCCGTATTCAAGCACAAATGGTGCATAGGGCACCCCATCGAATGGACGGGATGTAAACTTGACGTGATGAAGGCAGAGCGATTAGTGCTAGGCTTCAGGTTCATGGATTTATAATATTGTAAAACACCAACTATACAGTTTTTACATCTTTTATTTTATTTGACCAATGACCGTGTTTCGTCATTGCCGATATCATTAGATTGATGTCGGTAATGACAAAATCCATTCACTGGATAAATAAAATAAAAATGGAAAAAACAATTTAGTTGTTGGTTTATTATACAAAATACAGATCCACCAAGAAATATCAGTACAAAACTTAAATCAGTGCAGGTAAATACATATCAATCCTTATCACATATAAAAAATCGTCAATTTTCAGTTGTGCATGTTTTCGGAATGCCCGGAAAACGTACTATATCCCAGCAAAGGCGGCATATTTTGAACTTAATATTTACCCGCTACAGGGCAGAAAGTGTCATTTTTGCATTTTGAAGAAAAGGTATTGTTTAGTAATTTTTTAAATATACTTAATATTTAATAGATTTATATTATCCACTGACACTTCGTGATGGAATTGCATTTTTAATTTATTATTAGATTAAAACCAATATTTTTAGCTTTTCCACTTTTTTATTTGACCAGCGACCGGGTTTCGTCGTTACCGACATCATCAGATGATGTCGGTAACGACGAAACCCGGTCGCTGGTCAAATAAAAAAGTGGAAAAGCTAAAAATATTGGTTTTAATCTAATAATAAATTACTTAATATTTTTCAAATGGAGGAAAAACATTCAGGTTTTACCTAAAACGATCTGTTGCACAGTAAAAAGTTCAATAAGTGGCTTGACATTTATTTTTAATACATTTGATAGTATTTTTAAATTTAAAAACGATCTCCTGAAATATCAAGTATTTTGATAAATGACGTTGTTGAAAGGAGTGAGCGATATCTCTGCCTAGTCCTGTTAGTTTGTGAGTTTTTTCTGCTTCCTTACCTTCAGGCACGAACATGCAGGAGAGGCATCCGATTCCGCCAGTTGCCAGGGCGATGCAGAGCACCCATCGTCTTCCCCAGCGGTCCATGAACCACCAAGATAACATATAGGAGGGGATTTCTATTGCTGCAGCTGAAATGTTACATTACAAAGACGGTCAAGATGGAAGTCACTTTCAAAAGACAGTTAAGATGGATAACATACTATAAGACAGTTACGATGGAAGTCACATTCAAAAGACAGTCAAGAAAAGCCTGTCAACTTAAAGCACTAGATGCCCTCTAATGCTTTTACCTTATTTCATTATATTATTAGATATTTACTATAGCCCACAGTAAATATCCTCCAAGTCACAACCTGTATTTGGCTGGCTTAACTGATCACTATGCTGCACCTGTGTAACGCTACACATTCTGCCCATTATTGAACATCCATATTGCATTAGTCTTTTTAATATGTATTTATTATAATTTATTACTTATAACCCTTATCCGCACCCAATGGTGCATAGGGCACTGCATCGAATTGACGCAGTGTTATCTTGATCATTACTTACATGAAGGCAAGGTGATCACTCTTGCGCCTTAGGAACCAGTCCAGGGTAATATTAAATAAATATTACAGTGTAAAATCATTAATATTTATTATCGCCCCCCCTGAAAATCGAACCCGGGACCCGGGACCAGCACGGAGGTCCAGGGATTTATTATAATAATAAAATTAAAACACTTGTATAAGACCACTTTTAAGTTTATTCATGTAAACTCCATTAGTTTCATGAGTTGCTGCATCTGCATTTCTTGAAACTAGTCGTGTCTACATTAATACACACAAAAAAGTGGTCTTAGACAAGATTTTTTGTATGCAATGGAAAGATTACTTTTTCTCTAATATAAATATTTTTTTGCTATAAGCACAAAGTCGAAGTGAACAACCTTGGAACTGTTGATTAATGATATATATTTTTTATTATGTTTCTCGGTATGAATACATTTAGTAATATTTTTCAATGGAATATTAACGAGTATGTATGGAAGCGAAGCATGGAGTTGGCAAAAGAAGGATGAAAGCAGGCTGAATGCAGTCGAAATGCGATCGCTCAGACGAATGTGTGGCAAAACGATGTTTGATAGATGTTCAAATGATTAAATAAGGAAAAAATGTAAGGCTGAGATAAGCATTATCGATAAAATTAAGAAAGGTGTGTTGAGATGGTTTGGATGGTTTGTGGAGCGTATGAGTGAAGAAAGAATGGTTAAACAAATTTATGAGGCGAATGTAGTTGGAAAAAGAAGCAGAGGACGAGCGAGGAAAACTTGGCACAATCAGGTATGTCAAATACTTGAAAGCGGCCGGGTCAGGAGTCGTAATAATCGTCGGGTATGTATGAGGAGATGCATGAATGTAGAAGAGGCAAAGAATGTTTGCAAAGACAGAGTGGTGTGGCGTTCGATTCTCTCTGCCTACCCCTACGGGGAAGCGGCGTGATGGTTAGTTAGTTTTTTTTTTTTATATTAACGAGTATCGATTTATCAAATTGTGTAAATATTCAATAGTTTTTCTATTTTGAATGTGTGTATGCATGAGTACATTGATTCGTAATTGATTTTTAAAATGTAAACAATATTATTCATCTGTTAAAAATGGCCATGACTAACCCTTACTGGTCCAATGTCGAATCTCATTCGACATCGATTTTTTGCTCCTAAGTCCCATATCGGATGTTATTCGAAATTTTTTTCATCATTAGTATTATTTATTTAAATTCCAAGCTTACATTTTTGTCACTCGTATCTATTACAACAGTATGTGGAGCAGAGGACAAAAGATCTTTTTCCATTTGGAACGTAACTGTCTACCTAGATTTTTTTTTTAATTTTGAGGGGCCGGAAAGGGCTAAGAACCATTATTTTTAAATATACTTAAAGGATGTTTTATTTATAGGTATACAAATTCTAATTTCCCACATTAAATTGGTGGTGGAACCCCCCCGTGTGGCATGTTGCGCCATCTTGTTTAAACCACAACTCTGTCACATCAATGCCATTCAACTGAGGTACGGAGAAGTCAGTTATCATGGTTCTGTGGCGCTTTCCATTGACCGTAACATTCTGGCTGGCTTCGTCTTTAATAAAATATGGGCCAATGATTCCACCTGTCCATAAAGCACACCAAACAGTGACTTTTAATAGATGTATGGGCGTCTTTACAAGAGCTTCTGGGCTTTCTTCAGTCCAAAATGGGCAATTCTGCTTATTGACGTAGCCATTTAACTAAAGACGTGCCTCATCGGTGAACAAAATTTTGTGTAGAAAAAGTGGATTAAGCTGAATATTGTTTTCGGAATAAATTTGCAGAATTTGCAAGCGCTGTTCTGACGTCAGTCTATTCATGGTGAAATGCCAAAACGTACTTATTACAAATCAAATGCAACTCGCTCACTCCTTTCAAGAACGTCATAAATCAAAAAACTTGATTTTTCAGAACGTTTTTTCAGTTTAAAAAAATAATACAATGTATTAAAAATAAATTACTAGCCACTTATTGAACTTTTTACTGTGCAACAGATCTTTTTAGGTAAAACCTGAAGGTTTTCCTCCATTTGAAAAATATTAAGTATATTTAAAAAAATAATTAAACAATACCTTTTTCTTCAAAATGCAAAAACAACAATTTCCCCCCTGTAGCGGGTAAATAAAAATACATTTTCTGGGCATTCCGAAAACATTCACAACTGAAAATTGACGATTTTTGATTTATGACCTTCTTGAAAGGAGTGAGTGAACTGTCAAATTGACAGTCTGTAGAAACAATGTTCCCAGTTTAAAAACCAAACCTCTCAACAAAAATCCATTCTATTAATTATAAAGAAAAAAAATTGCAGAATACACAAGTGGCTTCTCGGGCAGCCAGTTGCATACTGAATTTTATTTTTTATATATACACCCTTAAATTAGGTACTTAGCCAGCCATGATAGACCACAAGCAAAGAATATTGGATATTATTTTTTTTGACATCTCATCAAAGATGAAGAAGAATATGGAAGTCTGGGCATTTACGGGGCTGACGACCGTCAAAGGCTGGTTAAAGTGATCGCTTTGCACACGTGTAACATTCACCAATTCTGCCCATTATTGACAACCACACTACTCAAATTATTGGAAGTTCTATATGTATGAACCAATTTTGAAACATTGTTCTTGAATCACTAGAACTTCACTAGAGACATCTATTGGTGAGATGAAAAGAAGCTTTTTATTGAGCAGAAACTATTTTATTAGTATGTGAGGTTTGAATCCGGGATTATTATCACTCACATGAGAAATGCCAGAAAATATCATTATCATTTTTATTATTCAACCTTATAATTTGACCAGATAATTTATATTTGTAATTGGAGATAATCCAGATTTTGTGAACAAATATTTGCACACACTCAAAATGCTGTAAATATTGGATAGTTTATTCTTACCTATAAAAAACGCCAGGAAATCGTTGACTCCCAAGTTGGTAGCATTATAACTGAGGCCATTGTACACAACAGCGTTGGCTATCCAGTCGAACGTCAGGAGGAAGAACTTCTTCCTGATATTGGGGTACCGGAAAATGTCAAACATCGTGGCTTCCTGTTTTTCCGCTGTGAGACTCGCAACGGGAGCTGTTTGCAAATAAATTGATTTCATACCCTTGCCCTTTAAATTTAAGACACATTCACTTTTGACAATTTCAGAATTTTGGCTTTCGAATACTAGTCTATTTCTTCTTTCATCATTCCTAGATTCTATTACATTTTCAACACACTTCACTATGTCTTTATTATCATCTCCTCTTTCCTCTTCATTTTCTGTATCGTCTTTCTCTGTTTTTACACTGGTCCTTTGATCTAAGACAGTGTTAACTGATGGGTATGTTGAAGGTCTTCTGATCCAGGTTTTGTTTTCAAGCTTTCGTAATTCAGTTCCTTCATCAATTCCACTACCAGATCCACGTTTTTTCTCGTATCGCTCATTATCCAAGGTTTTCTTGAAAGCTGTATCATTTTCCGCATCTTTTGGGCTCATGGAATCCAATTTGATCATATTTTTGAATACGTTGTCTGATTTCTTGACGATGCCATTTCTAGATGACGTTGTTTGTGTATTTTCGCTTTTAATAAGCGGAGAGACAGCGCTAGCTTCATCCTAGAAAAAAATATTTATTTGTTTATTGAACTTTAATATGTGTCGCCTACTTTCAAAATCCGCCAGATCCATGTAAGGCGATTTTACAAAAAATGTAAAATTCTCCGGGTAACATTTATGTTTAAAAGATTTGTCTGTCTTTAGATAAAATATTATGAAATAGAGAATTTTCCCATTTTTTTCATTCCCATAAAATTATTCAGTATTTAAAAAAAACACGAGACACAAACCGATAATGATGTCATCTTAATTTTTGACCTATCCCCGCTCTCTGATTTCCCCGCTCTCTGATTGGCCGATATGTGTCAGAAGGCAAGTTCTATGAATATAAGGGAAATTTGAAATACAATGCTGTTTTTAAGTAATTTTTAGCAGGGTTTTCAAGTAATAAATATTTTAAACAATAAAACCCACAATTGGTATTCCAATAGAGTAACTAACTAACTAACTAACCATCACGCCGCTTCCCCGCAGGGGTAGGCAGAGAGAATCGAACGCCACACCACTCTGTCTTTGCAAACATTCTTTGCCTCTTCTACATTCATGCATCTCCTCATACATACCCGACGATTATTACGACTCCTGACCGATTAATAGAGTATATATTTGAAAATCTTATCAAATTGGATCTGGCAGATTTTGAAAGTAGGCGACCCATATATTTGTACATTGGCTTTGAAGCAATATCTTTAAACCAGCCAAAAACAACCTGAAAGCCTTTGTTCATAATTTTCTGGGTTAAATCCCCGTGGGAAGATTCTTTTAACAGGAATATTTTGTGGATATCATAAGAGAGATGAAGAAGAGAAAAATATCATCAGAAATAGCACTCAAACTAGCATATGAATAATTGTTAAACTAGCATTGTGACATCTCAACATAGATGAAGAAGAATATAGAAATGTGAGTATTTACAGGGCTTTTGGGCTGGATAAGTGATCACTTTACACACATGTAACATTCACCATTCTACCCATGATTGACAACCACACTACCGTAGAACGGGGCTACTTGAACTTTGATGTGTTACTTGAGCCCAGTACAAAAAAGAGATTTAAATCTGTATTTGGTCTACAATAATGAATGTATCGTGACAATAAGTGTCACCTGTCAGGGAAACAATGAATCATGTTGATACGTTCATTATTATAGACCAAATACAGATTCAAATATAGTTCTACGGTACTCAATTATCTAGAACTCCTACAACATATCGCTCACTCCTTTCAAGAATGTCATAAATAAAAAATCGTCAATTATCAGTTAAGCATGTTTTCGGAATGCCCAGAAAATTTACTATATCCCAGCAAAGAGGCATATTTTTAACATAATATTTACCCGCTACAGTGCAGAAAATGTTGTTTTCGCACTTTAAAGAAAAGGTATTGTTTAATTATTTTTTGAAATATACTAAATATTTTTCAAATGGAGAAAAAACCTTCAGGTTTTACCTAAAAATATTTGTTGCTCAGTAAAAAGTTCAATAAGTGGCCTGATATTTATTTTTAATGCATTGTATTATATTTTTAAACATTAAAAACGATCTCCTGAAAACGATCTCCTGATCTTCTTGAAAGGAGTGAGCGATACATCATAAACATTATAAGCACAGTAAAAAGTTCAATAAGTGGCTTGATATTTATTTTTAATACATTGTATTATATAAAAACGTTCTCCTGAAAAATCAAGTTTTTTGATTTATGACGTTCTTGAATGGAGTGAGCGAAATGTGAAAATACCCTTTTTAAATGTTTTCAACTCACGTGCAATTGATGAAGTAGCCGTTTTGGTATCTTTGTTCCATTGTACCTAGCCATGGTTTGCAGAATCTCCTCAGCCTCATCCAATCGACCACGACTCAACAGCCATCTCGGAGACTCCGGGATGATCCAGTAATAGCTACAACCAAAAATTACTCAACAAAACTATTTAAGCATTATATAATTAAAATGCAAATTTGTTTTAAAATCACTATAAATATTTTATTATAACTTAATTATAATGTCAACCGGTTTCGAAGCAAACGGCTTCTTTATCAAGACTTGATAAAGAAGCGGTTAGCTTCGAAACCGGTAGACATTGTAATTAAGTTGTGATAAAATATTTATAGTGATTTTAAAACAAAGTTGCATTTGAATTATAAAATGGAAAATCACAAAGTTAGTGCTTTAAATATAAATTAAATTTAAGCAATATCTATACTAAGCATTATCAATAAAATTAAGAAAGGTGTGTTGAGATGGTTTGGACACGTAGAACGAATGAGTGAGGAAAGAACACACACACATATATATATATATATATATATATATATATATATATATATATATATATATATATATATATATATATATATATATATATATATATATATATATATATATATATATATATATATATATATATATATATATATATATATATATATATATATATATATATATATATATATATATACATATATATATATATATATATATATATATATATATATATATATATATATATATATATATATATATATATATATTAAATATATATATATATATATATATATATATATATATATATATATATATATATATATATATATATATATATATATATATATATATATATAATGTAAATTTAAAGTAAATAATAGTTTAAATTAGTGTAATATAAGCTAATTAAAGAAATAAATCAAATAATAACACAATTACCTAAACAGCATCAGGAACGGAACGCTGGTGGCAATGGATAATCTAAACCAGTCCCTAATCAGATATGCCAGAAGAGCCAAAATCGACATTCCTCCAGCAAAGAACATACAAATCAGCATCCCTATAATTAATATCAACATGAAGTATTGTCAGTATATAACCAATCAACGAGATTTTAGTATACCGGTTTCGAAACGTACCCGTCTCTTCGTCAGGACGATTACTACATTTTATAATTTTTTTTAAAAAGCAATTAATAATAACGTACAACTAATAATTACATAAGTAAAATATTTTTCTAAAAGTCCATTATTAAATATATTTCCAATCACTCAATATCTCTGATCCCTTTTGGCTGTAACTGCTAATCAACACAAAAAACAAAGCCACTTGAGATATACCCAAGCTCTTTTGCCAAGCGGCGAAAAATTTGTGAATTTTATCAAGTAGATAGTGTTTTAGTATTAATCAGTCTTAAAAAGAATCGGTTAGCTTTGAAACCGGTAGATATTATAATTAAGTTAAAATAAAATATTTATAGAGATTTGAAAACAAAGTTATATTTTAATTTTAAAATAATTCTGATTCACCATTAATTTTAATCATTAAACCTTTATCCGCACCCCAATGGTGCATAGGGCACTGCTTCATATAAATGCAGTGTTATCTTGATCGTTTACACATGAAGGAAAGGTGATCAGCACTCCGCTTCAGGTACCAGTCCAAGGTAATATTGAATAAATATTACAGTGAAAAAATCACTTATATTTATTAAACCCCCCTGGGAATCGAACCCGGGACCTCCAGAACGGTAGCCGAGCGTGCTGACCATTACACTACGGAGGTAGACATAAAATCCTGATTCACCGTAAAAAAAAATAATTTCATGAACGGGGTTTTTTCCCTGCGAATTGAATCACATTACCTGCAAATGTTCTATGGCTTGGCCCCATCATTTCTATTCCAAGGATGAAGGGAATTTGGTAAAGGGCTGGAAAAAACAACCCTCCCAAAGCTCTGAACACCATATAAGTGTTGTAATCCTTGGCGAAACATGTCGCTATAGAGACGATTACTTCCAAGAAAATCATCAGCAACATGGATCTTCGTCTGCCCCATCTACAAATTGAAACCCAAATTAACTGCAGGTTTTGAAAATATAACATTTACCACACCTCAAAATATTACTGTACATATTTATGTTTGTGTTTTTTTTAAATAGTGTACTCTCAAATATAAATTTGATGATCAAAATCAAAACGATGTTAGTGAGATGTTCGAATGATGACATGTAAGGAATGAATTTAGAGCTGAGATAAGCATTATCGTAAAATAAAGAAAGGTGTGTTGAGATGGTTTGGAAATTTGGAAACAATGAAGAGTGAATAACAAATAATGATGAATAATAAAAAATGTATTAAAAAAGAACTCCACCGACAAGACACACAAGGTGGCTTGGTGGGTCTCTGAAAAAAAAAGTTCTAAATATGTATAAATTGTGATTTCAATAGATGTATACAAATAAAGAATAAAAATAAATAAATAAGAAGTGATAAAATAAATATATATAAGGCGAATTTAGTTATAACTAAAACGGAAGCACAAAAGACCAAAAAATTTGTGTGTAAAATATCAAAAAATAAAATATCAAAAAGTTACCGCAATTTTTTGACAGTGAACAGGTCAAGAGTCTAAATAATCAGCCTGTATATTTGAGGACATCCATGAATATGGAAAAGGTAAAGAATGTTTGTAAATACAGGGTAGTGTGGCATTCTATCTTCTCTGTCTACTCCTGCAGAACGGCATGATGATAAGTTCATTAACTTCCAAAATTGTTTTGATAGAGCTCTGTTGGGTACTGTCTTTAAAATGATAAAAGTTGAACGAAGATTTCAATTTTGCTTGGGTATGTTTATATCATTTGGATTTCCACGTTGACTATGCTGCTCATTTCTTTGTATTGTTTGATGTTTAGACGCACCAACGCGTCCATTCGCCAGGAACTACCCTTGGATGGCTTGACTCTGGCCAATGTCTGTTTCCGACGGATTCTCCAGTTCTTTGGACATGTTGCGCGTGCCAACGAGAATAGCCTGGAACGACTGGTTGTGATCGGCAGCCTGGAGGGGAAAAGAGGGATAGGAAGATTGCCCCACACAATGGATCGATCAAGTTAAGTCAGCAGCAGGAACCTCGGTGGTTGGAACGCTAAGTGCAGCGCAGTCAAGGGATAACTGGAGAAAAGTCATTGCTTCCACAAGGGTCACAACTTTCAGTAATGAGGAATAAGACGGAGAAGAAAGAGAAAAAGTTTGATGTTTAATGGATTATAAAATTATGAAGTAACCTGTTTTGTACCTGTCTGCCACCCAGCCGAAAATTACATTTCCAAATAGAGATCCCACGTAAAACAGGGCTGTGCTCGTCTGTGGAAGCCAGTTGTTGTCGCAGACCAGATCCAGCTATAAAAAATACAAAAAGTCTTAGAATTGTAAGGAATGTGGGTAAATTGCTGACAATAATATCCTGGAACCGTGTGAACACCCACGTAGTCTGGCAAGCGTCATTCTAGATTAGTCTCTCCCTAAAAGAAGCAACTCACTTAGAGCTCCTAGTATATAGAATAAACCAAGTTCAAATAACTAGCAATCCCTTACTGTTCATCGTCCACAATCTTATCACACAACAAGAATCAAGTCTTAATATTATCAGGAGTATATTTTTTTTCTTGTCTCTCCAATCAATAAGGGTTGTTCATCAACCTGGTACATCTTGAACAGTCCATCTGGAATCTCTTGGTGAAAGTCCTCACAGAATATGCAGTCAGACACGACAAGAGGTTTGAAAGTAACAGCCTGAACATACTTCAAGTAGGCACTTGGATACCCAAAGATAACTTGAAGAGAAGCCCTCACAAATTATACAACAAGACATGATAAGAGCTGACATCTTCAGAAGTGACAGCCTGAACATTCTGCGAGGAGGTACTTCAAGACCAAATGATAACTTGAAGAGAAGCCCTCATAAAAGTTACATGACAAGAGCTGGCTTGTTCGAAAGTGACAGCCTGAACGTAGTCCGAGTAGCCACTGGAAGACCCAAAGATAACTTGAAGAGAAGCCCTCATAAAAGATACATGACAAGAGCTGGCGTGTTCGAAAGTGACAGCCTGAATGTACTCCGAGTAGCCACTGGGAGACCCAAGGATAACTTGAAGAGAATCCCTCATAAAAGATACATGACAAGAGCTGGCTTGTTCGAAAGTGACAGCCTGAACGTACTCCGAGTAGCTACTGGGAGACCCAAGGATAACTTGAGAAGCCCTCATAAAAGATACATGACAAGAGCTGGCTTGTTCGAAAGTGACAGGCTGCACGTACTCCAAGTAGCCACTGGAAGACCCAAAGATAACTTGAAGAAAATACTAGTAGAGATTAACCACTTAAGTCTACGAAAAAAAAATTTGAAATATTTGTGTTTATAGGTATGTAGGTATATTAGCAATAAGAACACCAATATTTCTTTTCTAAAAAGGCCTGATATGTATGCGTAGTTCAATTATTCATCATTCGAACAACCGACTATTACTTACCTTCTGAAGCCCGATAGGTCGAAAAAAAAACAGGATTGGCGGTGTTGGGTCAGAAATCCCGAGAAATACCGGTACAAATATCGCCTTTTAGGTGTTTTTCTTAAGGCTTTGAAACTTTGTAAAACACGATTGGCGGTAGTGGGTCAGAAATCCCGAGAAATACCGGTACAAATATTGCCTTTTATGTGTATTTCATAGGGCTTTTAAATATGGTGAATACGAAATCCCTAGAAATACCGGTAAAAATATTGCCTTTTATGTGTATTTCATAGGGCTGTTAAATGCGATGAATACGAAATCCCTAGAAATACCGGTAAAAATATTGCCTTTTATGTGTATTTCATAGGGCTGGTAAATGCGATGAATACGAAATCCCTAGAAATACCGGTAAAAATATTGCCTTTTATGTGTATTTCATAGGGCTGTTAAATGTGTGAATGCGAAATCCCTAGAAATACCGGTAAAAATATTGCCTTTTATGTGTATTTCATAGGGCTGTTAAATGCGATGAATACGAAATCCCTAGAAATACCGGTAAAAATATTGCCTTTTATGTGTATTTCATAGGGCTGTTAAATGTGTGAATACGAAATCCCTAGAAATACCGGTAAAAATATTGCCTTTTATGTGTATTTCATAGGGCTTTTAAATGTGATGAATACGAAATCCCTAGATATACCGGCAAAAATATTGCCGATTTTTGATCTGAGACTGAATATTTCTTAGGGTTTTTGGATTGGCGATGGTCGGTCAGAAATACCGGTATAAATATCGCATTTTAAGTGTTTTTCGTAGGGTTTTTAAATTTTTATATATAAGTACTTAATTGGAAATGCGTGATAGGAATGAGATGATATGCCATAAGCTTAGAATAAGAAAATCAAAAACTCAAATGATCGCATCGTCTAAAAAATTATAAATTTCCAGTGAAGTTTGCTGCTATTAAAACCTTACACTTCCTTTAAAATATTAAAAACTTGTTGTCAAGCAATTTATGGAGCAAAAAATAGTTATTTTTATCAGAATTCACAGTAAACGGAATATTTCATTACGAAAATACTATTTGTTACATGTAAAATACAATAACAATGTTTGAATAGCAATAAGTCGCAATTAATATGAAAAATACATGCGTCATTTCGACGATAACCCCATACAATAACACTACACTAAACCGACAAGTACTTAACATCAATTTAGATTACCAAAAACACTTGTACTACTACCGTCACGCCGTTTCATGCAGGGGTAGGCAGAGAGGATGAAAAGCCACACCCCTCTGTCCTGAAATACACCGGGATCAGGACCGTTGAGGCTGTGTTTAGAGCTGCCCAAAACAAGGACAATTACTCTCAAGTGATAGTCGATATCAGGGGGACCTGACATGACTATCACTTGACAGAATCTTCTTCTTTTTAAGCCCTCTGACCTCCACTGCTGAATATAGCCCTCTTCCCCTTCTTTCCATTTCCTCCGGTTGGTTGCTGCTTACAGCCAGTTTATACCTCCCACAGCGACAATATCGTCAGACCATCTCTTTTAGGGTCTTCCGACACCTCTTTTGTTCTCCCAAGGTCTCTATCGTAGAATCCTTGGGGTCCATCTTGTCCTGCTATATGTCCTGCCCACTGCCGTTTGAGAACAGAATAATAAGATATATTTTGAATTTTTGAAGTGAAATGCTCTGCCACAAAACCAGTCACTGGCCGCCTTTGGTTTTATTATATGTAAACACGAAGTGAGTGGAACCAGCTGGCCGATTTGGCTGGCTAGAGATTTGATTGACACATGTTTGACCCTGCGGGAGATATCGGCTTACACTATTGGCCTACGAGAAATACACACTTAAAATAGCGATAAGTAACTAGGACGTGATTTAAATATAGACTATTTTGAGAACAATAAACCGATTATTGAGTACTTGTTTACTATATTTACATTTCAATAAACATCTTTTTCGTCTTTTTTTCTTTTTTCTTTAGTGTAGGCCTTGTGGCCTGTTTTTTTAAAGGGATTAGCCTCTTACGATGTTGATTCCCAGCTGTCAATCTATCTCTTTGGTGGTCTACCTTGGGTTGGTCGTGTAGTCCAATGTGGGGGAGTCTGAATGGTTTCATTCTCCTCACATGTGCATATTGTCTTCTTCGTTGCCTTCCTGCCCAACGACATCTTCCATCTCGCATATTTCTCTTATCCTGGTATTGCTTATTCTATCTCGTAGATTCTTGCCAGATATGCTCCTTAGAATCTTCATTTCTGACACTCTTAGCGCGTTTTTTGTTACTGCGGTGTCCGCTCTGCATTTGATCCCATATGTCATGATTGGTCGCACAAAAGTTTTATATATTCTAATTTTGCTGTCGATCTTCATGTCAGGGTTTTTACATGTATAGTTTTTCAGGCATCGTGAGATGACTGCAACATTGTTTACTTGCCCCACCTCTTCACATGACAGATCCGTTTGATCACACAATTTCAATGAACATATTTTTGGTAAACATGCTTAGCAGAGAAGGAAATAGAACAAATTGTGCTTTGAGAGTGATTGCAAATAAAAATATTTCCATGGAAGCCAAACTGGCGGTTCACAACGGAGTGCTAGTACCGACATGATGTATGGAAGCGAAACACGGAATGGGCAAAGGAAGGATGAAAGCAGAACAAACGCCGTTGGAATGCGATCCCTCAGATGAATGTGTGAAAATCATTGAAGGACAGAATTAAAAACGAAGTCTGAACTAGGGATAGTTAAAAAAGTATAAGGAAATTGTTTAAGGTGGTATGGACATGTGGAGCGGATGGATAACGAAAGAATGAATAAGAAAGTAATGTGAATGTGAAATGGTGAATGTGAAAACGAGAGAGCAGAACGAGGACGGCCGAAAAAGACTTGGCACGATCAGATCAATCAGAACCTAAAATCTGGTGGTGTCGAAAGTCTACGTAATCGGAGGGCATGCATGACTAGATCTATGGATGTGAAGGAAGCTAGGAGTGTATTTCAGGACAGAGGGGTGTGGCTTTACTTGAAGCGGAGGGCTGATCACCTTTCCTTCATGTGTTAAAGATCAAGATAACACTGCGTTTATATGATGCAGTGGCCTATGCACAATTGGGGTGCGGATAAGGGTTCGATGATGATAACACACCAAGGACGGGAAAGGTATTTCTACCTGCTCAGTCGATTGATGCTGAACGACGGGAAGGCTATTTTTACCTTCTGGGTCGGCCTCATTTCGAAGGCAGAAAAGAAGGAATTATTTAATGTTTTTATATGAATATTATAAATCAATATCTTCATTAACATGAAAAAACCAAATGAATTGACAACAGGTACAGGGTTCAATGACATTAGATATTCTAACGCGCAAAAAATATTTATGCAAAGTATAAAATCACTTTTATTCCATTTGAAAAATGACATATTATAATATATGCTTAAAGGTACATCATCAGTCATATCGCTCACTCCTTTCAACAACGTAAAATATAAAAAAAACTTGAATTTTCAGGAGATCGTTTTTAAAGCTTAAAAATATAACGAAATGTATTAAAAATTAATATCAAGCCACTTGTTGAACTTTTTACTGTGCAACAGATCTTTTTAGGTAAAACCTGAATGTTTTTTTCTCCATTTGAAAAATATTTAGTATATTTAAAAAATTACTAAACAATACCTTTAGTTCAATATACAAAAACAACACTTTCTGCCCTGTAGCTGGGTAAATATTAAGTTAAAAATATACCACTTTTGCAGAGATATAGTACATTTTCTGGGCATTCCCAAAACTTGCGCAATGAAAATTGACGATGTTTGAGATATGACGTTGTTGAAAGGAGTGAGCGATTTCTCAAATTGAAGGTAACTCATAAAATTGTGTAAAAATATACACCTTCAAAGGGTTTTAATAATCATCTTATTAAAATTATAACAGTGTCTTATTAAACCATGGTCTCTATGTCTATCTCTGATGCAACATGTCTTGCCCATGATTAGTTGGATATGATTTGAGAATTAAATCGCAAAAAATGAGGCAGATTGAATATACGAGATCAAGAAAGGAAATCATAATTATAAAAGGAAAAATAGAAGGTCTACGAGGGGTGGGAAGAAAGCAGATTTTTCATATTAATTTTTAAAGCAATAAAAACACATCATAAGAATGATATATTACAACCATATCGAACGATTAATGTCGTTACCATTAAAAAAGTAATAAAAAATATAATTAAATCTAGTAATGTTTTTACGTTTAATGACTTTATGTTGATATTATACAAACACGAGGTTTTATCGCCTCACTGATATCGTCGCCAAGTGCGAATCGAAGGTTAACTGCTGTTTGAGTATTTCTCCGGCCATTTGGCACGGCCTAAACGAGGTTTATTATCAAATCTGCGCTTTAATGACGCGTGCGAATTATGTCATTTCGATCATCATTCCAAATGACATAATTTAATGAGAGACATTGAAATGGCCATAAAGTGACTTGTAAAATATTGTTTAGATAAATAATCTATAAATATAATATATAAATACGAAATCATTTATAAATAATTGAATGGAAATAGTCCGAAACGAAATAGATCGTGTTATTTGGCCACGTCATCCATAATTGAATGAACACGAAGGAAATGTAACTTAATATAGTTACTTTTTTCTCGTAACCGCATGGCTATTAATTATATTACTTTTTGACATCTCATCAAAGATGAAGAAGAATATGGAATTCTGGGCATTTACGGGGCTGACGACCGTCATAGGCTGGTTTAAGTGATCACTTTACACATGTGTAACATTCACCAATTCTACCCATTATTGACAACCACACTACTCAAATTCTTGGAAGTTCTATATATATATATATGAACCAATTTTTAAACATTGTTCGTGAATCACTAGAACTTCACTAGAGACATCTATTGGTGAGATGAAAAGAAGCTTTTTATTGAGCGGAAACTCTTTTATTAGTATGTGAGGTCCGAATCCTGGATTATAATCACATACATGAGAAACGTCAGAAAATATCATTTTCATTTTTATTATTTAGGCTTATAATTTGACCAGATAATTTATAATTTAAAATAACTCCTGTAATTGGAGATAATCTCAAAATGTTGTAAAAATAAACATTATTCGAAGAAGAAAAAACATTAAATCTTCTTCGTTTTTGGCTGTGTAAAAACTTTCCTCAATTACAATTTTTATTCGTACACAAATACAACATAATATGTGTATTAATTGTTTTAATTTAAGTTTTTAATCTTAATAAAAAAAATAAAAAAAATACACTTACTTCTGTAACCAATGTAGAGTCGTAGTAGGTCCTGTCATAAATCCAGCCATATTCACACTTCCTAGTTTTCAGTTCTCCGTCCTCCACCATTTTGTCGAATGTTCTTCTCCACTCATCACTTATCCTAAAGTCGTTCACACTATTTAATTGTTCATCTTTAGCAGCAATAGCAACGGAAACGTCCCTCCTGACTATTTTTTTAATATTCTCCACACTCAATTCGGAACCGGTGTTCATATCACTAAATGTTCTCTCAGCCGCGTTTAAAAGATGGTCAAAGATATTCGAAGAATTCGTGTCGTACATTGTACACTTACTATAAACCTTTTCACCGTCGCCTCTTATTCTGAACGGGATGGTGAAATGCTTCATATCCGCGTCCGATATGCTAAGATTTCTTATTTCCGGAGAGGGTTGACACCAGTGGTCAGGTGTCGCATTCGTGAACACGTTTGAAAAGGCCAAAAATGCGACAGGAATCGTCGCAGGAATGCACAGGATGAAAAACATCACGGTTTGGTATCTCACGGTTTGGTATCGTCCTCGATCTCCCACCATGACCAAAACTTGATCAAAATCCACAGAAGTCATGATGGATAATATTGATATCCTCAAAATACAAAAGAGATAAAATTCAACGCATTTTAAATGCAATATTCGCTGTTTATTTCACTTTGATTCACGGGATGAAAAGCATCAACGTTTGGCAACGTCTACGGTCACCAAAACCTGATCAAAATCTACAGCAGACATAATGGATATAATTCATATCCACAAAATACAAAAATGACTAAATTCAACGTGTTTTTAAATCACTTTTCGCTGTTTATTTCACCTGATATGTCTTTGTTCACTTTTTTTATGCACAAGATGAAAAACACCAACGTTTGGTATCGTCCTCGATCTTCCAAACCCGGTCAAAATCCACAGCAGACATAATGGATAAAATTCATATCCACAAAATACAAAAAAAACATAAAATTCAACGTGTTTTAAATTCACTTTTCGCTATTAGTTTCAACTTTGTATCACTTTTTTATCCACAGGATGAAAAACATCAACGTTTGGTATAGTTCTTGGTCCCTAAACTGATCAAAATCTACAGCAGACATAATGGATAAAATTCAAGTCCTCAAAATACAAAAGAGACAAAATTCAACGTTTTTTTAAATTCACTTTTCTCAGTTTATTTCACTTGATATGTCTCTGTTCACTTTTATACTTTCTATGATCACTAATTGTACATTTTGTGAAGCACTTGTTATTTGCTTTTTCCATTTTGTCACTTCCGCTTTTCGAACGTCAACTTGCAAGACTTGTTGAAGATCCAAGATCATCCATCGTTTGGAATTCGCGATAGAAAACTGAAATCTTGGCGTGGTAAGCTGAAATCAAATAAACAATTTTATCACATGGTGAAATCGAAAAGGCGAAGTCGAAAATACAAATACTGCTATCGTAAATCAATTTCTCAGATTGAAATTCTTATCAGTGTAATTGAGAATATCTACAATTATATAGATTAATGACATCAATCAATATTCGATACGAGTACAGTTAAAATTACACCCCTTTTACGACATTGCACCAAAACACGTAATGATGACGCAAGTTCATACATCGCTCACTCCTTTCAACAACGTCAAATATCAAAAAACTCGATTTTTCAGGAGATCGTTTTTAAAGTTTTAGAATATAATAAAATGTATTAAAAATAAATATCAAGCCACTTTTTGAACTTTTTACTGTGCAACAGATCTTTTTAGGTAAAACCTGAAGGTTTTTTCTCCATTTGAAAAATATTTAGGGTATTTAAAAAAAATAATTAAACAATACCTTTTCTTCAAAATGCAAAAACAACACTTTCTGCTCTGTAGCGGGTAAATATTATGTTAAAAATATGCCGCTTTTGCTGGGATATGGTACATTTTCTGAACATTCTGAAAACATGTTCAACTGAAAATTGTCGATTTTTGATATATGACGTTGTTGAAAGGAGTGAGCTAAATATCAAATAGTTTGCACACCACTAACTCAGATTCTAACTGGGATTTTCCAATAATTTTGATAAGTAGATTGAACATATTTTTGTGTTATCGGTTAAATTCTAGTATCGGTTAACATCTTATTGATGAACCGAACGACTTCATTGGAATGTAGATCTGCAATCGTGGAATTTAATTGTGAAATTCAATAATCGGATTGCAGTAGTGATAAAGTGGCGATAAAATAATAGAAATTTGATCAGAAGATGAATAAACAAGTAAGTGCTGATTGTTAATGATTTAGGTGGATTATATATAAATATATATATATATATATATATATATATATATATATATATATATATATATATATATATATATATATATATATATATATATATATATATATATATTTATATATATATATTTATATATTTATATATATATATATATATAAATATATATATATATATATATATATATATATATATATATATATATATATATATATATATATATATATATATATATATATATATATATATATATATATATATATATATATATATATATATATATATATATATATATAATATATATATATATATATATATATATATATATATATATATTATATATATAAATATATATATATACAACCGAACGACTTCATTGGAATGTAGATCTGCAATCGTGGAATTTAATTGTGAAATTCAATAATCGGATTGCAGTAGTGATAAAGTGGCGATAAAATAATAGAAATTTGATCAGAAGATGAATAAACAAGTAAGTGCTGATTGTTAATGATTTAGGTGGATTATATATAAATATATATATATATATATATATATATATATATATATATATATATATATATATATATATATATATATATATATATATATATATATATATTTATATATTTATATATATATATATATATATATATATATAAATATATATATATATATATATATATATATATATATATATATATATATATATATATATATATATATATATATATATATATTTATATATATATATTTATATATTTATATATATATATATATAATATATATATATATATATATATATATATATATATATATATATATATATATATATATATATATATATATATATATATATATATATATATATATATATATATATATATATATATATATAAATATATATTTATATATATAAATATATATATATACATATATATATATATATATATATATATATATATATATATATATATATATATATATATATATATATATATTATTTATAAAACAAATTTATGAGGCGAATGTAGTTTAAAAAAGAAGCAGAGGACGACCGAGGAAAACTTGGCACAATCAGGTATGTCAAATACTTGAAAGCGGCCGGGTCATGAGTCGTAATAATCGTCGGGTATGTATGAGGAGATGCATGAATGTAGAAGAGGCAAAGAATGTTTGCAAGGACAGAGTGGTGTGGCGTTCGATTCTCTCTGCCTACCCCTGCGGGGAAGCGGCGTGATGGTTAGTTAGTTAGTTAGTTATATATATACATATTAGTTAGTTAGTTAGTTAGTTATATATATAAGTTTTTACCGATTTTTAACACAATTATTTGATAACTGATTTATTAATTTAATTATAATTTTTAAATGAGTTTTTCACATTTTTTCATTGTTTTTTTTTACTTTTTAAATAATTAATGTTGTTTTATTTTTAAACATTAATGTTTGTCCATTACAACTCGACGAAGGCTAAATTAGTACTGGTCGATGCTTTACAGCGAACCAATAATGTGCCATGTGATTCATGGACATGAGAATAATAGGATAATTTAAGTAGATGTTATTTGAAGCCGGCGAGGTCGACTCGGTGAAAATATACATTTTTTATTATTTAATACCTATTCAAAGTACCTAGGATTCGGACCTCACATACTAATATATGAGTTTCTGCTCAATAAAAAGCTTCTTTACATCTCAACAATAGATGTCTCTAGTGAAGTTCTAGTGATTCAAGAACAAGGTTTCTAAATTGGTTCATATATATAGAACTTCCAAGAATTTGAGTAGTGTGGTTGTTAATAATGGGTAGAATTGGTGAATGTTACACGTGTGTAAAGTGATCACTTAAACCAGCCTATGACGGTCGTCAGCCCCGTAAATGCCCAGACTTCCATATTCTTCTTCATCTTTGATGAGATGTCAAAAAATAATATGTTACAAAAGTATTTTTTTTATAATTTTAATTAATTTTCTAATCTATTGATTGTTTCGGCATTTACTTTGTGGTAATACTTGATGATATTATTAAAGAAAACACTCGTTTTATGACGACTAGTTTCGGAAGCTAAGCTTCCATCTTAAGATTTAAATGTAAACTGAGAATTTAAATTTTACATTTAGTAAACAGTTTACATTTAGACCTGAAGATGGAAGCTTAGCTTCCGAAACTTGTCGTTATAAAATAAACTCTTAAAAAAAACTCTGAAACTCTTAAAGTAAAAAAGTGTCTTCTTTTATAATATTAATTTTCTAGACATTTCTACTTTTAGAATTTTAAAATTAATAACGCAGTTCTCTCTAATAAAGATATTTAACTCTTCTGCTTGGAGAGGGACTTACACTTATTATATATTTATTTATTATTTGTTTGTTGGTAATATAATTTATTTTTATCATAATAATGCTTTTTTTCTTTCTTAGATTAACATGTATATAATTCGTTTAATTTATTTTGTAGTATTTAAATGTTTTCTATTTTTTTTTATCTGTAGGAAGGTTATTGAAGTACTTGGTTTCCAAATATTTAAAGTAACATATCGCTCACTCCTTTCAAGAACGTCATAAATCAAAACTCGTCAATTTTCAGTTATGCATGTTTTCGGAATGCCCAGAAAATGTACTATATCCCAGAAAAAGCGGCATATTTTTAACTTAATATTCACCCGCTACAGGGCAGAAAGTGTTATTTTTACATTTTGATGAAATATATTTTTTTTTATATCCAAAATATTTTTTAAATGGAGAAAAAGCCTTCAGATTTTACCTAAAAAATCTGTTGCACAGTAAAAAGTTCAATAAGTGGCTTGATATTTATTTTTAATACATTAGATTATATTTTTAAACTTAAAAACGTTCTCCTGAAAAATCAAGTTTTTTTATTTATGACGTTCTTGAAAGGAGTGAGCGATATATCGTAGTCATACAGGAGAAAATGACCAAGTGCTTTTTTTACAAAATCGTGATCATTGACTATTTGTTATCTTACTAGCTTAATATTGCCCTGAAAAATACCAAAGCGATTTTGAACCTGGAAGTTTAATATATTGACTTTTTAAAAATGACTAACTGCATTGATGTTTATTTTCTTGCCAAGCAAAAGTGACTTAAAAGGCCCTCCTGAACATTTTACGTTTTGTGAGTTGGTCACTTTCTCCTGTACGACTACGATGTATCTATTTACGTATATCGCTCACTCCTTTTAACAACGTCATGTATCAAAAAACTTGATTTTTCAAGAGATCGTTTTTAAAGTATAAAAATAAAATAAAATGTATTAAAAACAAATATCTAGCCACTTACAATGATTAAAGAAAACACTTCGTTTTTTACCACTTGAGTTTAATTATAGACTACATGTTTCAGAAGTTAAACTTCCATCATTCAGGTCTGTATAATAACTGTTATTATACAGACCTGAATGATGGAAGTTTAACTTCTGAAACATGTAGTCTATAATTAAACTCAAGTGGTAAAAAACAAAGTGTTTTCTTTAATCATTGTAACATGTCTTACCACAAAGTTAATGCCGAAACAATAAATAAAATATCTAGCCACTTATTGAACTTTTTACTGTACAACAGATCTTTTTAGGTAAAACCTGAATGTTTTTTCTCCATTTCAAAAATGTTTAATTTATATATTTTTTTAAAACAATACGTTTTTTAATAAATATGTACCTCAAAATGCAAAAACAACACTTTCTGCCCTGTAAATATCAATTATTTTTTGACATCTCATCAAAAATGAAGAAGAATATGGAAGTCTGGGCATTTACGGGGCTGACGACATCAAATTAAATATGTCGGGAATTTTGCCCAGTCATGGTATTCGTACTCTTACTACTACTCGCTATCCTTCTTTCTTTCCCATCATGATTATAATATAATTGGAATATCAATACAATATGTTGAAATACCAATACGAACTTTTGTTCAATGTTACGCAGATAGAGCGTATTTCGTATTATGCAATAATATATTAATACAAGTGTTACCTGGTGACGTCATCCGCCTTATTACCATATCCATGGATGATACTACAGACAAAATGGATAATACACAAACGCGTATTTAATATTCCAAGCATTCTCGAGAAAATTATGCAGACTTAGACAAAAGGCGCAATGTTTGCGTCAGGTCGCCATACTAAAATTGGACCAACCAATGAAAGATGTTGAAATAAACAATATATGAAAAAAAAAACCAACTAAAATTATTTTTTTCATTTAATTGATTCGGCAGTCATTTTGTGTTGATACCTATCAATTTTGGATACAAACCTTCTTCGTGAAGATATAGGAACAATATTTTGAGTGTGTCCAAATACTTGTTCACAAATCTGGATTATTTCCAATTATAGGAGTATTTTTCATATTATTTTTTGACATCTCATCAAAGATGAAGAAGAATATGGAAGTCTTGGCATTTACGGGGCTGACGACCGTCGTAGGCTGGTTGAAGTGATCGCTTTACACACGTGTAACATTCACCAATTCTACCCATTATTGACAACCACACTACTCAAATTCTTGGAAGTTCCATATATATGAACCAATTTTTAAACATTGTTCTTGAATCACTAGAACTTCACTAGACATCTATTGGTGAGGTGAAAAGAAGCTTTTTATTGAGCAGAAACTCTTTTATTAGTATGTGAGGTCCGAATCCTGGATTATAATCATACACATGAGAAACGCTAGAAAAAATCATTTTCATTTTTATTAGTTAAGCTTATAATTTGACCAGATAATTTATTCACAACATTTTGAGTATGTCCAAATACTTGTTTACAAAATCTGGATTATCATTAAATAACTCCTGTATTTGGAGATAATCCAGATTTTGTGAACAAGTATTTGGACACGCTCAAAATGTTGTGTATGTATATATATATATATATATATATATATATATATATATATATATATATATATATATATATATATATATATATATGTCCGCCTCCGTAGTGTAATGGTCAGCACGCTCGGCTGCCGTTCTGGAGGTCCCGGGTTCGATTCCCAGGGGGGTAAAATAAATATAAGTGATTTTTTCAATCAAATATTCATTCAATATTACCCTGAACTGGTACCTGAAGCGGAGGGCAGATCACCTTTCCTTCATGTGTTTACGATCAAGATAACACTGCGTTTAAGGGGTGCGGATAAGGTTTATATATATATATATATATATATATATATATATATATATATATATATATATATATATATATATATATATATATATATATATATATATATATATATATATATATATATATATAAATATATATAAAGCGTCATTGGGTAGCATTTTATGATAATAGCGACATAAACAGATAATAAAACATACTACTACTACTACTACTACCATCACGCCGTTTCCCCGAAGGGGTAGGCAGAGAGGATGGAACGCCACACTCTTCTGTCCTGACATACACTCCTAGCCTCCTTCACATCCATACATCTAGTCATACATGCCCTCCGATTACGCAGACTTTTGACACCGCCAGATTTTAGGTTCTGATTGATCTGATCGTGCCAAGTCTTTTTCGGTCGTCCACGTTCTGTTTTCCCTCTCACATTCGCCACATATATTTTCTTAGTCATTCTCTCGCTATCCATTATCGCTATCGGATAAAACATACAATAAAAGTAAATTATTTAAATTTGCTTTTATTATTAATATTACTTTATTATTTAACTCTACGTACATATTTTTTAGCTCGTACGAGTGCGGGCTTATTTTTTTAAATTTAAAGTGTTGTTTTTCCGGGTCCATATGTATACATGTAGGCAGGTAGGCAGGTACCGATGAAAGAGACCCCGATACCAGTTTTTCACTCATTTAAAGAGATTCACAAAGATGAATATTTGAATAATGGCATCTCATTAATTATCGTACATTTTTAGCATAAAATTACTTCGATTGACTAACAGCGTGTTGTGCGAGAATGTTTTACTACATATGTGTCGCCTACTTTCAAAACCCGCCAGATCCATGTAAGTCGATTTTACAAAAAATGCTAAATTCTCCGGGTGACATTTATGTTTCAAAGATTTGTCTATCTTAAGATAAAATATTATGAAATAGAGAATTTTCCCATTTTTTTGGAATTTTTTTCATTATTAATAAAAAACACGAGACACAAACAGATAATGACGTCATCTTAATATTTGACCTATCCCCGCTCTCTGATTGGCCGATACGGGTCAGAAGGCAAGTTTCATGAATATGACGGAAATATGAAATACAACGCTGTTTTTAAGTAATTTTTAGCAGGGTTTTCAAGTACATAAATATTTTAAACAATAAAACCCACAATTGGTATTCCGATGGAGTATTTATTTTAAGATCTTACAAAATTGGATCTGGCGGATTTTGAAAGTAGGCGACACACATTATTATCGCGAGTATTTGAAATGGAATATTTCTGTACGGGTTTTTACCGGTGAACTTTATGTCGGTATTTTGTGTGCTTGGAATAATTTATCATTATTTATGACGGATAGCAAGTTCATATTAGAGTAAAAAAATCATGACTATCCGGACATCGACTATCCAGATTTTTATTAACCGGATTATCGATTATCAGGATTTTCGATTATACAGATTTTTAACTATCGGGATTTTTTATATTAACTAGATTTTCGATTATTCCGGATTTTCGATTATTTCGGATTTTCAATCCTTCCGGATTTTCGATCATTAGGATGTTTCGATTATTTAAGATTATCGATTATTCAGTTTTCGATTATTCCGGATTATCGATTAATCGGTTTTACGATTATTCCGTAATTTCGATTAACTAGATTTTCAATAATTCCGGATTTTCGATTATTCCGGATTATCGTTTATACGAATTAACGATTATTCCGTATTTTCTATTGATCCGGATATTTGATTATTCCGGATATTCGATTATAAGGTTTTTGGATTATTCCGGATTTTGGATTATCCGGATCGATCAGGGCGAATTTGCACAAAGCGAATTGAGCTACCGTTGTTACGTTATAACGCCTAAGATTAAGATAATTAATACAAGAGTTTCTGCTTAATAAAAAGCTTCTTTACGTCTCACCAATAGATGTCTCTAGTGAAGTTCTAGTGATTCAAGAACAAGGTTTCTAAATTGGTTCACATATAAATATACATTCAATTATTCAGATTTAGTTTGAAGTAGAAATTTATATATTTTTTTAATAAAATAATTATATATCAAAGCTATTTTTAAATCCAGACTAATAAAAATTTTAAAAAATTGAGTTCCAAATACTTGTTCACAAATCTGGATTATCTCCAGATTATTGTTTTAATTTGTACCAGAAGATGAAAACAATCATCGTTTTCGAAACTAGTCGTAAATAAAAATAAAACTCGATAAAGTGGATTATTCAAGTGTTTAATTTAATTAAAATAATTAAAATGGATTATCTCCAGTTAGGAGTTATTTTTCATATTATTTTAAAGCTTCTTTCATCTCGCTATAGATGTCACTCGTGAAATTCTAGTCAATTCAAGCAATAAGTATTGAATTTGAACAATATATATAAAATTTTCAAAAAGTTAAAGTGTGGTTGTCAATCATGGGTAGAATTGATAAATGTTACACGTGTGTAAAGTGATCACTTGAACCAGCCTATGGCGTTCGTAGGCCCCGTAAATGCCCAGACTTCCATATTCTTCTTCGTCTATATTTTTTTGTACCTGTAATCATTAATATATTGTGAAATGCAAAAGAATTTAAAATAAAGAAAAAATTACAACATTTTGAGCGTGTCCAAATACTTGTTCACAAAATCTGGATTATCTCCAATCACAGGAGTTATTTTCATCTCACCAATAGATGTCTCTAGTGAAGTTCTAATGATTCAAGAACAACGTTTCGAAATCGGTTCATATAATATATATAGAACTTCCAAGAATTTGAATAGTATGGTTGTCAGTAATGGGTAGAATTGGTGAACGTTACACGTGTGTAAAGTGGTCACTTAAACCAGCTTATGATGTCGTCAGCTCCGTAAATGCCTAGACTTCTATATTCTTCTTTATCTTTGATGAGATGTCAAAAAAATATATAAAGAAAAAATCATTATTATTATTATTTATCCTGAAGGTACTTGCCTTTCCTAGCCAATTGTTTTTTTATTCGTTTGAATATGTCCTGGTGGTCCTATTCCTCGGATACAAGGAAGCAATCCTCCGATTCCAAAATTGTACATACCAAAAAACCCATCTCGCAGAATCACGATTTATTTAGATATTGTTCGATTCGACCTCGGATTATCTTCCGCTTGTTAAACTCTGTCGGAATGACATAACAATACTTACCAAACGGTAGGTAGACCTACCTATCTTTATACCTACCTTTATACCTATCTCGCGTAGGTACCAACCGCCTCTGGCACTTGGCATACCAGTTTTGGTTCTTGCTATGTAGTTTTGTTTTCTCACATAATTTGGCTTCTTCGTGCGTTAAGTGATTATTTAAGTAATTGTTTTACCGTGTCCTCATTTCCACAATTATTCATATTTTTACATATTTTCTTGCAGCTTGTAGAATCGATTCCATTGCAAAATGTCTACGTTATTAGTTGATACTCTTGATATTGATCGAAAATGTACGTTTGAAAAGGTTTTTCAAAAAAATACACAAGGGTTTCTCAACTAAAATATCAATTTTGATTGAGGAATCCTTGGATCAGAAATAGTTGCGTCTTTTTCATTTTCGAATCGGGCGAATGGTCTCATTCTTCGTTGTTGCTGGTAGTAAGTGGTCTTTGTTCAATTTTGCATCTAGTATGAGGCTTTTTCCTCGTTGTTTCTTGTTGCAAGTGGTCTTTGTTCAATGTTGCATCTAGTATGAGGCCTTTTTCTTCGTTGTTTCTTGTAGCAAGTGGTCTTTGTTCAATGTTGCATGTAGTATGAGGCCTTTATCTTCGTTGCTGCTTGTGGTAAGTGGTCTTTGGTCAATGTTGCAACTAATATGAGGACTTTTTCTTCGCTGCTGCTTACAGTAAGAGGTCTTTGTTTAATGTTGCATCTAGTATGAGGCCTTTTACTTCGTTGTTTCTTGTAGCAAGTGGTCTTTGGTCTATGTTGCTTCTAGTATGAGGCCTCTTTTTTCGTTGTTGTATATATTAAGTAGTCTTTCATCAATGTTGCATCCAATATGAAGCCTCTTTCTTCGTTGTTGCTTGTAGTAAGTGGACTTTGGTAATGTTTTATCTAATATGAGGCCTCTTCCTTCGTTGTTGCTAGTTCTTCTCCGTCTAACTCCTCATTACTGAGGGTTATGACCCTTGTCGAAGCAACGACTCTTCTCCAGTTGACTCCCTTGACTGCGCTGCACGTAGCGCTCCAACCACCTCAACTTGATCGGTCAATCGGTACAGACACTGGCCATAGTCGAGCCATCCAAATGTAACTCCTGACGAATGGATTCGTTAGTGCGTCTATGTAACTGTCCACGGGATTCGGAGCATACGCTTTCAACACCACATTTCAAATGCAAATGTTGCTTAAAGTAAATGATTTTTGGTCAATGTTGCTTCCAGTATGAGTCCTCTTTTTTGCTGATTCACCAAGCCATTAGTGAATATCTGCTCCACACGTCCAAATCACCTCGAATAATCTTTCTCAATCTTTTCAACCATCCCTAACATAGCTTTACATTATCTATCACTTCTTGGGGCTAATATTAGTCATGGGTTCCATGTTCAGCCAGCCAGTTTGCGAGGACATTGTTTGACAGCTTGTTGTGCCGTGACGCCAATAACAAAATACCGATCGCGTTCAACTTACAGTAGCTTTCTTAATCTTTTCAATTATCCCCTACAAAGCTTTACATTCCTTTCTGATATCGACTCATTCTTCAATTCCATTGTCACTTCTTGGGACTGGTACTAGTCATGGGTTTCAATATCAACCAGCCAGTTCACGAAGACATTGTTTCATTGTTTGCAAGCTTGTCGTGCCGTAACGTCAATAACAAAATGGCGATCGCTTTCAACTTACAGTAGCTTTCTTAATCTTTTCAATAATCCCCTACAAATCTTTACATTTCTATCTTATATGTAATATGTAATCTCTCATATTTCTCTTTTTTTTAAATAAAAAAAATGGCGATGGCGTCCGATTGACAGTAACTTTCTTAATCGTTTCAACTCTTGGGGCTAGTATTAGTCATGGAATATGGGTTCCAAGTTCAGCCAGCCAGTTCGCGAGGACATTGTTTCATTGTTCGACAGCTTGTTGCGCCGTGACGCCAATAACAAAATGGCGATCGCGTCCAATTGACGTTAGCGAACTTGGCATTGCAAATTATTGGTTAATTAGTTTGGCGAGTAATTACTCTGCCGGTCAGCTGCAGTCGCCAATGCAACGGCCGGAGCTCGCGGCGAGGAAGCGAGTGCATCGCGGATTATTGCATTCAATGACGCGGTGCCTTGTGGCTGATTAGTGCGCCCTCCACACGGGCGGTGGGTCGCAACGATCTGACCAAATAGCGACAGCTTTTTTCATATTATTTTTTGACATCTCATCAAAGATGAAGAAGTATATGAAAGTCTGAGCATTTACGGGGCTGACGACCGTCATAGGCTGGTTTAAGTGATCACTTTACACACGTGTAACATTCACCAATTCTACCCATTATTGACAACCACACTACTCAAATTCTTGGAAGTTCTATAAATATGAACCAATTTAGAAAACTTGTTCTTGAATCACTAGAACTTCACTAGAGACATCTATTGGTGAGATGTAAAGAAGCTTTTTACTAAGCAGAAACTCTCATATTAGTATGCGAGGTCCGAATCCTGGATTATAATCACACACATGAGAAACGCCAGAAAATATCATTTTTATTTTTATTATTTAAGCTTATAATTCGACCAGATATTTTATTTTATTTATTTTTTAATTTATTTTGGAGATAATCCAGATTTTGTGAACGAGTATTTGGACACACTCAAAATGTTGTAAGTAAGTAATTATTTAATTTAATTGTAACCCCTTTCATAAACGCATCTTCTGAGGAGAAACAAGGGGAGGCTGGGAGCGTTCCATAACCCGTGCAATACTAGTATCCCACATAGTATTTTGTTAATAAACCATTGGTTGTTATGTCACACATTGCTACCCGTCAGGTTGGTATCTAATTGCACATCACCTTGAATTTTCATCTGACAGGTCATGTGTTCAGAATTCATCGGAGGCGTTCATTCGTAACCTAAGTACTCTGAATAAAGCTGAGAAATATATCAACCAATCTATATGAATAAATGTCAAAAAAATAATTAAAGAATACTATATTATATATATATATATATATATATATATATATATATATATATATATATATATATATATATATATATATATATATATATATATATATATATATATATATATATATATATAAAACCCTTACCGCACCCCAATGGTGCATAGGGCACTGCTTCGTATAAACGCAGTGTTATCTCGATCGATTACACATGAAGGAAAGGTGATCAGCCCGCCACTTCAGGTACCAGTCCAGTGTAATATTGAATAAATATTAGAGTGAAAAAATGACTTATATTTATTAAACCCCCCTGGGAATCGAACCCGGGACCTCCAGAACGGTAGCCGAGCATGCTGACCATTACACTACGGAGGCGGACATAAGGACGGAGGAAAGAATACTAACATGCTAATACTAATACCCATACATGGATAATTGCATGAAAGAACTGAAAGGTTTAAATGTTGGAGCTAGAATGAATAATTTGACTGTCTGTTGCCTTTTGTATGCTGACGATGCTGTTCTTCTTGCCGATAGCAGAGAAGACCTGCACGCGTTGGTGACAAAAGTGTATAATGTGTGCAAGGAAAGTGATTTATTGATGAATGTTAGCAAATCTAAAATTATGGTTTTTGAAAGAGATCAATGTAGATCTGAGTGTGAAATATTGGTAAACGGAGAGATTTTGGAACAGGTAGATGATTTCGTATATTTGGGTAGTATGTTTTCTAGGCATTGAAAGTTTGACAAAGACATAGAAAGGAGAGTGAATGCTGGTAACAGAGTGAATGGTGCACTGAAATCAATTATAGCTAATAAAAAGCTATCAGCGGAAGCTAAACTGGCAGTACACAACGGAGTCCTGGTTCCAACTCTAATGTATGGAAGTTAAACATGGAGTTGGCAAAAAAAGGATGAAAGTAGACTGAATGTAGTCGAAACTCGATCTCTCAGAAGAATGTGAGACAAAACGATGTATGATAGATGTTCGAATAGTGAAATAAGGAAGGAATGCAAAGCTGAGACAAGCATTATCGATAAAATTAAGAAAGGTGTGTTGAGTTGGTTTGGACATTTAGAGTGAGGAAAGAACGGTAAAAAAAATTTATGAGCCGAATGTAATTGGTAAAAGAACAGAGGAAGACCGAGAAAAACATGGCATGATCAGGTATGCCAAATACTTGAGAGTGGTCAGGTTAGGAGTCGTAATAATACTATGTGAAACTCGACGAGGTGTGGGCAGAAGGCAGATCTCCTAGCTCCGGAACATACTAAGAACTCTTTATAACTCCTTGGTACAAAGTAGACTCGAGAGTGGCTTGATGATTTGAGGCCACACGAGCTTAAGTACTCTCTTATGGTAGAGAAAGTCCAAAAGAAGTTTCTGAGGTATCTCTACATGAGAGAGGACGGCTATTATCCTTGGCTCTATCCGACCCAGTTTCTCCAGGGTACGCTTGGCTACAATAGTTTAGAGACTAGAAGGAATGTGTATTTGATTACGCATTTTTATCCATTGTTGCGCGGTATGATCGATAATCCTGAAATTATCTGGAACATTGGTCTGTATGTTCCCGATAGTTAGATAAGATAGGGTCGGCATAGATTTTTTCATATTCCTATACACAGGACCAACCTGCCGATGGTTATGCCTGAAGGAAGAGCTACCGCTATGTTGAACATTATCACATTGGATATTGATCTTTTCCATGTGTCCGAAGGAGTTTTCCGAAGCGAGATTCTTCTACACCTTTAAGTCTTTTCGCTTACTTTTAACCCTTTCCACTCTGACCATTTTTTATCATAACTGATCAGCTACTCTGATCAAAAAAATTGCGACGTTTTTCTACCATTAAAATAAATATTTTGGTTCCCTAATTTTGGGACACTGTCTGGCAATTCGCATGACTATGTTAATTAAAATTAACTGTATTTATCTGAAATATTTTTTGGTAGAATATACTTGGGTGATAGAGAAATCGGTGATTAAAAGTTATACCTGCGCCGGGCCAGACATTGTGGCCCACAGAGCTGCCTGCTAGAATCATACGGGCCAGAATGTCTGGCCTTACAGAGTGGTAAGAGTTAAAATATATACGCCTCGAATATTGTTTGTTATGAAAGTATATATATTTTTTTTGTTGAATAAAATTGAAATAAATTGAAAATACGAGATTGGACAGGGATCAGGAATCGATTGAAACCCACAGAAGAATATATCAAACTCATTACGGCGCTTCACGCAGGGGTAGGCAGAGAGAATGGAATATACCTACTGGGAATGAAGGAGCTTTGAAGAAGAAACTACTTCTTAGTTAAGTCATAGTAAAACAAAAAGGGTGTCAGAAGACCCCAAAAGAGATGGTCTGACGATATTGTCGCTGTGGGGGGTAGAAACTGGCTGCAAGCAGCAACCAACCGTAGTAAATGGAAAGAAGCGGAAGAGGCCTATATACAGCAGTGGAGGTCAGAGGGCTCATAAAGAAGAAGAAGAAAAAGAAAACAAACAACATACTTATTTTACATAACATTTATTTTACATTCTGATACAGAAAACATATTCATCTAGAAATGCTAAAATTTTTAAGTATAAAAATACTGAAATTTTAATTCTATGGTGGACAGAACATTTAGATGTCGTTGTCACATGAGACAGCATCTGTAGATGACATTATTACATCGCAGCAACATGGTACGCACCTACAAATGTCATTGTCACATTGCAGTAACATGACACCTATAGAAATTGCAGCAACATAGCATATACCTACAGATGTCATTCCCACATTGCAGTTACATTACATACCAAATATATCGCTCACTCCTTTCAACAATGTCATACATCAAAAATTATAAATTTTCAGTTGTGCATGTTTTCGGAATGCCCAGAAAATGTACTATATCCCAGCAAAAGCGGCATATTTTTAACATAATATTTACCCGCTACAGGGCAGAAAGTGTCTTTTTTGCATTTTGAAAAAAATATATTGTTTAATTATTTTTTTTAAATATACTTAATATTTTTCTAAAGGAGAAAAAATACTCAGGTTTTACCTAAAAAGATCTGTTGCACAGTAAAAAGTTCAATAAGTGGCTTGATATTTATTTTCAATACATTTGATTATATTTTAAAACTTTAAACACAATCTCATGATGTGACATTGTTGAAAGGAGTGAGTGATATGTCATTACTACACTGCAGCAACATGGCACAAACCTATAGATGTCTTTGTCACATTGCTATAACATGTGACAGCACCTATACATTTGGTTGTCACATTGCAGCGGCAACTAGGAAGGTAGAGGAAAGACAGTTGAGTATGTATGGTATGGGCATATAGGGTGCAGAGAACCCGAACATGTCGCAAACCAGGCAATAGAAATGGATCTTCCTCGAAAGATATCTAGAGGAAGACCAAGGAATTCATGGGATAACATGATTCCAAGGCATGGCCTAGGTGACGTTGTCCAGGACAGAAGGACCTATAACCTGAGGACGAGGACAGCTGACCCCAGCAGTCTACAAGGACAATAAGCTGGGATGTAGCCAGGAAGAAGTGGCACAGCACCTATAGACATAGTTCTCACATTGCAGCAATATGACACAGCATCTGTACATGACATTATCGCGTCACAGCAACATGGCGCGTACCTATAGATGACATTCTCACATCACAGCAACATGACGAAGCATCTATCCATGTCGTCACACTGCAGAACATAACACAGCAAATCATAGATATTCAATATCTTCAACTCAAAACACGATAACGACATCTCTTGGGGTCAATTTAGGTATCTGTGTACAGCTCAACCACTTTTTTCCACCACAAACAAAAAATTTAAAGTTGAACCGACATTTTTTATAATTTATATCTCAAGTAATAACTATGTGATTTTTCATTTAATAATCAAAACATAACTTCGTTTTAAAATCACCATAAATATTTTATTATAACATAATTATAATGCATTAATCAGTCTTGAAAAAGAAGCGGTTAGCTTTGAAACCGGTAGACACTATAATCAAATTATAATAAAATATTTGTCCGCCTCCGTGGTGTAATGGTCAGCACGTTCGGCTACCGTTCTGGATGTCCCGGGTTTGATTCCCAGAGAGGGTCAATTAAATATAAGTGATTTTTTCACTCTATAATATTTATTCAATATTACTCTGGACTGATACCTGATGCGGAAGGCTGATCACCATTCCTTCATATGTTAATCATCAATCAAGATAACACTACGTTTATATGATGCAGTGCCCTATGCACCATTGGGGTGCGGATAAGGGTTTGAAGAAGAAGAAAATATTTATAGCGATTTTAAAACAAAGTTATATATTAATTATAGACATTTTTTATGCTTAAAAGTAATCAACAGGTCCAGTTATCAAACCGGACCTTGTAGCTTCGCTTTCAGATTCGGCGTCTCCTGATCGGCGGTGTGGGCTGGTCCTCGGGCTTCAGGGACCCTCGCAGCGGGCGCTTGGTCCCTCGCTTGCTGGATCCCGGATCCTCAGACGACTTCCAGGAGTCTTCCGATCCTGCCAACGATCATCGAAGCATAAATATGAACACATTGTTTGCGGGAAGCGCTTGAAAGCGTCTTTTACATACTGTTGGTAGAGAGCGGGCGACGCTTACATCCGTGAGATGCCAAAAGACATCGTGCTGATTTAGAGTCGGGTTTGCGAATACTTGTGATTAGTATACGACCCTAATTAGTGTATTAATTAGGGTCGGGGTTGATGAAAAACCCACCCGATAAAAATGTGTTAATATGATTGTCTGATCACATTAACACAATATCAAATTTCTAATCAAATTTCAAACTTTAAAGCTAAATTGTTCGAAATCTTATAAACCTGAAAAGGTAATTCTATTCCCTGTCCTTTCCTTTTCTTCTTTTCCTATCACTGCCATCTCCTTTTCTCTTTATCCCATCCTTGTCTCATGTTCTTCCTTTATATAGACCTCTATTATGCATAGTTGTGAAGAACTATAATTGGAACTCGTGATTTTATTTTTTTGTATTCTAATGTATCATATATTGTAACTGTTGTTCTCCCTTCCAATAAAATGAAATAAAATAAAAATAAACCTAAGTAAAAATTAAATATCTCTCACTCCTTTCAAGAACGTCATAAATCAAAAAACTTGATTTTTCAGGAGAACTTTTATAAACATTAAAAATATGATTCAATGTATTAAAAATAAATATCAAGCCACTTATTGAACTTTTTACTGTGCAACAGTTTTTTCTCCATTTGAAAAATATTTAGTATAGTTAAAACAATACTAAAACACCACCGTTTCTTCAAAATGCAAAAACAACACTTTCTGCCCTGTAGCGGGTAAATATTAAGTTAAAAATATGCCACTTTTGCTGGGATATAGTACATTTTCTGGGCATTCCGAAAACATGCACAACTGAAAATTGTCGATTTTTGATTTATGACGTTCTTAAAAGGAGTGAGCGATATGTATTCATAACATTTTGAATGTGTTCTCATCTTAGGAGTTGTTTTAACATTTTCTTTACATCTCAACATAGACAAAGAAGAATATTGAAGTCTGGGCATTTAATCATGGGTAGAATGCTCAAAATATAAGTGATTTTTTCACTCTAATATTTATTCAATATTACACTGGACTGGTACCTGAAGCAGAGGGCTGATCACCTTTCCTTCATGTGTAATCGATTGAGATAACACTCCGTTTATATGAAGCAGTGCCCTATGCACCATTGGGGTGCGGTAAGGGTTTTATTTTTTATAATTATTATAAAAATCAAGTGTTTTTCTTTTACAATTTCATCACATCTTACCATAAAGTGAATGCCGAAACAATAAATACAAAGTTAGAATGGTCAGTCCGCCTCCGTAGTGTAAGCACACCTCGTAAGCACTGTAAGCACTCGGCTACCGTCCTGGAGGTCCCGGGTTCGATTCCCAGGGGGGTCAAATAAATATAAGTGATTTTTTATCTCTAATATTTATTTCATTTTACCCTGGACTGGTACCTGAAGCGGAGGGCTGATCACCTTTCCTTCATGTGTTAACGATCAAGATAACACTGCGTTTATATGATGCAGTGCCCTATGCACCATTGGGGTGCGGATAAGGGTTTGAAAATATTTATTCAATACCACCCTGGATAATAATATTTATTTATTAAATAATTTTTATTCAATATCACCTGATGAGGAAGGCCGATCACCTTTCCTTCATGTGTTAATCATCAATCAAGATAACACTGCGTTTATATGATGCAGTGCCCTATAGACCATTGTGGTGCGGATAAGGGTTTGATTACATCACCGTTACAAGTGGAAGTTTTTAGCACCGTATGGGAAAGGTTAAATGATGGATGAAGAAAATATTACCCGCTATGCTGGCTCTGTGCGCCTTGGTCGCTTTGGACTCCTTGCTGGGGGTCTTGTGGCTCGACGACGCTCCGCCCTTCATGGAGCCCCCCTCCTTGCTGCTCGCGTTGGAGTCTTTGGAGTCCCGCCGGGGGTCTGCTTTCCCTACAAGCGTTTGGATATGCGATATAAGCTAGCTAAAAGCTACAACATTTTGAGTGTGTCCAAATACTTGTTCACAAAATCTGTATTTTACCAGATTTTGGTAGTATTTGGACACACTCAAAATGTTGTAAATGTAGACCAACTAAAATACTTGATTTCTTCAAAAAAGTTGGATAAACTCATTAAAAATTTCACAGTATATATTTGTTTTATTTGATAAAAATACCCTACAGATTCTCTGTACTGTAATTTGAACGCTCAACTAGCCTGAACAGAGGATAAATTTTCGGCGTTTGGATTTCCAGAGGTCCTGCTGTAATGCAAGGCTGAGATTAGCATTACCCCATGACATAATGGTACTGTGGTGAACGCCCCGCGCGTTTACGAACATACAAAGTGACGTCACCAAGTCTTTTTATTTATTGTTTCGGCATTAACTTTGTGGTAAGACATGTTATGATGATTGAAGAAAACACTTGTTTTTTACCACTCGAGTTTTATTAAAGACTACATGTTTAAGAAGTTAAACTTCCATCATTCAGTTCTGTATAATAACTAAAATATAAAATTGTTCTATAAATAAGGAGAGGGGAAAGTAAGGGGAAGGGGTTAGTCAAGGGACGGAGTTTGAAAACAAAGGAAAAATGGAAAGCAAAGGTGAAGAATTTTGAAACATTATATTATTTAATAAATTATTATTAGAATTTAGGTTTTTGTGGATTTCTAAATTCTAATAATAATTTATTAAATAATATATTGTTTCAAAATTGTTCACCTTTGCTTTCCATTTTTCCTTTGTTTTCAAACTCCGTCCCTTGACTAACCCCTTCCCCTTACTTTCCCCTCTCCTTCTTTATAGAACAATTTTATATTTTATATTTTAGTTACTATACAGACCTGAATGATGGAAGTTTAACTTCTGAAACATGTAGCCTATAATAAAACTCAAGTGGTAAAAAACAAGTGTTTTCTTCAATCATCACCAAGTCTTTATAAGCCAAAGCAAAGAAGAGTACTTTCTCTCTTCCGCCACCGACGCTGCAATATGACTGTCGATACGTACTAACTCTGTATCTCGTGTAATCAAAGTTTTGTAACATTTTATTAATATAGTTTTGTAAACATCAGTATAGAGTAGAAGCATCCGTAAATTTCAAGGCAAATTGTAATCAAAAATCTTTTGTGCGAAAATAAACGCGGATTCCCAAGTAAGTTGAGCATTTATTCTTTTCATGATTCCACCTAATGACCAATTGCAACCTCTGAGGCGATTGGAACGCGTGGGCCCGTGATCAAGTACCAACGGGCTACCAAAGCGTCCACAGTACCTTGCCAAGAATTAAACAGATTGCCAAACTAGTCGGTGCTTACAAACTAATGATGGAAATAATAGAATTATGTAATTGTACAGTCATTGCAAGATTCCTTATCAGCAGATAAACTAGATGTCGAACCTTCAACTAACGGTGTCTGCGGTCGTGTTGTGGATGACTCGCTTTCCTTCCGCTCCTTGGTCGGTCGATCCTTGGATCCTGGAAGCGAATTAGGGCAAATCAATATCAACCGGCCGGCGAGTGAGTTTCTGCAGACAAAACTGTATCTGGGGAGTGAGTTATTTTAAAATTTGTATAACTTTCATAGCCAATACAATAAGCATCATATCGGTGGGTAAATGCCAAAGGGCCACAATGCAAAAAAAACTCTTTTTCCCAAAAATGGTATCTAAATCGTCAACATTTTCATATTCGAAAAAGACACCTATGAAATATCCATTTCTAACCCTTGAATCATGGGTGTCTTTCGAATTTTAAATTGTTGACGATTGAGATACCATTTTCGAAATTAATGGAGTTTAAAAAAAAATGCATGGTGGCCTTTTGGCATTTAACCAGTGACATTTTCTTGAATAAAAGTAAATATTTATTTTTATTGCATACTTTTTTGTTCCTTAGAATAAATATAGAAAAAATATTTTTATTGTATTATTTAAATTCTTTACTTTTTAATAACTCTTTTATATTCTTATTTTATTTATTGTTTCGGCATTAACTTTGTGGTAAGACATGTTACAATGATTAGGGAAACACTTTGATTAAGGAAACTCTATTCTTTTCAAAACCACATAATTATTTCGATGAAAAACCTATTTTTTCAATGCAAAAACGATGTTTTTAAAAAAAATCATTTACGTAAAATGTTACCTGGATTTAGAGAAAATAAAGTTGCGTTTTTAACGAATACTTGGCCTTGATAAGCTGAAAAGCGGTTTTATACGAGTGTTTTATTTTTATACTAAAATGTTTATACCGTTTTATTTTTATACTAAAATGTTTATACCGACGAGCGTTTTATTTTTAAACTTAAAGGTTTAAACCGACGAGCGTTTTATTTTTATACTAAAAGGTTTATACCGATAAATGTTTTATTTTTAACAATATTCACCTCTGGATGTGCTTTCTTTATGCGATGCTGCTCCCCTGGAAGTGGATCTCGGTGTAGTGCTTTGCGTTTTAGGAGGACTTTCTGGAAAATAAAAAAGATAATTGAAGCAATATTCTTTTTAAAATATGATAAGTTAAAACTAGATCACTCATGATCGCCCTCAGTATCTTTTGGTTATTGATATCTTATAAAACTAAAAATATATCAATTCTAAAAATTCATTAACCCATTGCACCACTAATAAAGATGACATAATTTCTTCTTTTTTTTTACATCTCATCAAAGATGAAGATGCACAATAAAAAGCTTCTTTTTAACTCACCAATAGATGTCTCTAGTGAAGTTCTAATGATTCAAGAACAATGTTTCAAAATTGATTCATATATATAGAACTTCCAAGAATAGTAGTGTGGTTGTCAATAATGGGTAGAATTGGTGAATGTTACACGTGTGTAAAGTGATCACTTAAACCAGCCTATGACGGTCGTCAGCCCCATAAATGCCCAGACTTCCATATTCTTCTTCATCTTTGATGAGATGTCAAAATAATAATATGAAAATAACTCCTGTAATTGGAGATAATCCAGATTTTGTGAACAAGTATTTGGACAATCAAAATGTTTTTAAAAAAATCACTTTAAAGACAAACCGGTGAATCGCCGGCTTTGTGAGTCAGTTACAAAAGACCTTGGCCGGCGATTCAGCGACTTTGTGTTGCCAATGGCTTAAGCGTTTCCCACAAATAATGTGTTAAAACAACATCATAGCGAAACAGTGCAAGTATGTAAAATGGTAATTTACCCTCAACTTCTTCCTGCGGGGCCTTTATCTTTGCCTTGATGAGTCTTCCGAACTCAGCTTCCGGAAGGGCAAAGTCCTTCGTTTCGTTAGGGAATGGTACACCTTCGATCTCGTCACACAGCTTCATGTCGTACAGGGTGTCCAAGTGGTCCCATATCACCGACGTTGGGATCTCGCGACCCAGCAACCCGGAGAATTTCTCAACTATCTCCAGCATATGGAAGTGCTTGTTGACGCCTGAAAAAATAAAAAAATTAAATGAGGAAATAAAAAATAAAATGTCCTTTTTGTTTTTGTTTCTGACTTGTCCAGGATTTATTTTCTGCGGATGAAACCATATCTGAGGAGTGAGTTTTTATTTTAATTTTTTTAAATTTTATTTATTAATTTCAAAACATATTACATACGTTGTTGTACAGGTGTCGAAAGTGACCAATTAACAAAACGTAAAATGTTCAGGAGGCTCATTTAAGTCACTTTTGCTTGGCAAGAAAATAAACATTAATGCAGTTAGTCATTTTAAACAAATCAATATGTCATATTTCCAAGTTTGAAATCCTTTGAGATTTTTTCAGGACAATATTAAGCTAGTAATATATCAAATAGTCAATGATAACGTTTTTGTAAAAAAATGCACTTGGTCACACTTTCTCCTGTATGACTACTATATACAAATAATATTCTCGATGAGTAATTTCTATTTCTCATTTTGGTACATGGGATTAAGGTTAACAAGACTGAAACACAAATAATAAAGTAACAAAAAATATATTTTTTTAAATAACCAAAACTAATACTAATACATGGCAAAATATAAAAACAATAAACAGGTATAATGAAGCATATTTAAATAGGCATAGGAAGCATATTTAAAAGAAATAAATGAGAAAAACATAAGGTAAGAAGCATATTTAAAATAAACAAATTTTTACTATGTATTATTTTATAATCATAATCATAAAAAAAAAATTGAGAGTAGATGAGGTGTGGGCAGAAGGCAGATCTCCTGGCTCCGGAATATATGAGATTGGACGGGGATCAGGACCGTCGAGGCGCTGTTAAGAGCTGCCCGAGACAAGGACAATAACTCTCAAGTGATAAACGACATCAGGGGAACCTGACATGACACAAACAAAAGAAGAAGATTATTTTGTATCATGGTAAATGCTATTAGCACCAGATTTTTTGGACAAAATAATATTTACACCAGTGTGATTGATATCAAGATTATTTATGTTTTATTATTTAATGGGTTTTCTTTGACAACCTTATTACCATGACTGAAACAGAAAAACAATCTGAAGTGTAGTTTTAGTGTTTAAATACAAGCACAGATGGCAGTACAAGTACCATTTTAGAAATAAATGTCACCGGGCTTTATAAGCGCGGGGTATCATGTACGCCCATACTCCTTTGGGGAAAGTTTTGTTTGAAGGACCATGTAAGGCCATACTCCCAGACAGGTTAAGATTATATAAGAATTATCAATGATATAGAATAAAGTATGTAAAATGCTTTTTAATTTACTTTATTTTTATTTACTTGCTTACTTATAACCCTTATCCGCACCCAATGGTGCATAGGGCACTGCATCGAATTGACACAGTGTTATCTAGATCATTACTTACATGAAGGCAAGATGATCACTCCTGCGCTTCAGGCACCAGTCCAGGGTAATATTAAATAAATATTACAGTGTAAAATTACTAATATTTATTTTCACCCCCCTGGGATTCGAACCCGGCACCTCCAGCACGGCAGCTAAACACGCTGACCATTACACCACGGAGGCGGGCAATTTTTATTTAGCTACTGAATAAATAATTTTAAAAATTACATTTTTACTTAAGCTTGAAAAAATCTGATATTTTCTTTTGAACCAACAAACCTAACTGGTGTTCAAGGGCTAAATTACGCATTTGTCTCAAAACCATCAATTCCTCTGTGTTCTGGATGACTTCTTCAGCGCAGTTAATTGCTGTTAAAATGAATTTTGAAGTAAGAATTTTTTAACCGAGCCGTGAAATCGTTCGGATTACAGCGAGTTTCGGATAACGGGGCGTTCGGATTAGCGATCTGATACTGTACAGGAGTGGACAATGAAAGGAAATTTGAATTTACCGGCGGGTTTCGTGTCTGCCATGGCCATGAACAATTGGCACTCATTATCCACTGTCCATGCGAAGTCTTCATTTAAAGCATCTTCCTGTTTCTCAGACGGAGCCATTTTAGCGTTCTTAATCAAAATAACTTCCAAAAAACTATAGCAATAGCACAATCTAAGTTTATTTTTAATGTACGTTAACCGACGAAAACAAACTACAAGTAAGAGTAACAACACAATCGGCACAGCATTTTGGGTAAAATAACGAATAAGGTATTGTTAAAAACAATTTGAATCTATGTAACAATAACAAGCTTCAGTTTTAACACTTAAATTGCTTGATAGGACACGCTCAAGCTAAAAAAACAATACGCAAAAATCGGCGACTTGCAATTTCTATGGTTTTACAACTGTCAAGTATGTCATAGAAAAATTCAAAAGACATCGATGTTTACAGCATATAAATTTATAAAATATTACTCTCAAAAAAAGGTAAAAATAAGTACTTATTTTTAACCGATGCCAAGTGATATTCATCATCATCATATCAGCCCGTTGAGGTCCACTGCTGGACAAAGGCCTCTCCCTTCCGCCTCCACTCCTCCCGATCCTGCGCCGTCCCCATCTGTGATATTATTTTATGCAAATAATGAATTATTATGCTTTATTTAAAAACATTTACTTTTGTTTTTTAATCACATTCGTTTTTTTAAATCATTTTATGACAATAAAAATTTAATATCTGTTTAAACCCGTATGTAGATTATATTTATTTCGTGTGTCACATACAAAGTGATTTTTTTTAATATTCTGTTGTATGCAAAATCCTAAAAGGATTATTATGATCACTAAATCAGCCAATGACAGGTCATAAACCCTTATACCCCGGCTTCCATATTCTTCTTTATCTATATTGAGATGTTAAAATGTAAGAGATATAATTATTTAGGAATCAGTTTATTATATATAAGTATGTGGAATCTACAATATCCATCGAAAAAATTACCATACCACTTGCACAATTCAAAATGAAATGATAGTTGGAAGAAAGTTTATTGCTTATAATATTTGGTGGGATATTAACAGTGTATGGTAGACCTTCGTATATTTTGCCTTTTATGATTAGGTGCAATAGTGTGCTCATACTTCTCTCTTCTAAGAACAAGCTGCAGATAGGACACCATCCGGACTTTGATATCAGTCAGTAACTGTTTCCCTACACTTGCTTGGAGCCAAGATATCTGCCTTCTACCCACACCTCGACGACCTTCTATTTTTCCCTTTATGATTACGTGAAATAGCTCTTATATATCTCCCCTAAGCACATACCCCAGATAGGACACCTTTCTGACTTTTATATCAGTAGATTTAACAACTTTCATTATATATTCAGCTCAAAATTGCAAGATACTATGCATATCATGCCGTAATATAATTTATTTGGTACATTTTTCTATAATTAAACAATAAATTATTGTGTATTATACAGCATAATGATAAAGTTGTGAAATTAATATTTTAATTGTTTCACTGCGGTTACCTAAGTCTACAAACCAATTAATTAAGTTTCATAACGACTTTGTATAACAACATCCTGTGTTATATTGTATCTCTTATGTAAGAAGTAATGTGTATAATATTTTGACGATGAAGGCCTTTACCAGGTAGCTAGGGGGAGGGGAAATAAAGGGTGATCATTGCTCAATTTAAAATTATTATTTAAAAAATAATATATTTTTTTAACTTATACTTTTGCTTATCTCTGAATTACACATGCATACTTTAAAAATATAAATACGTTTTTTTAGGATCTTTGTTTAATTTTTATGTTTTCCAATATTACTTAGTTTTTTATAACAATTCCTTTTTTTACAATACCCTAATTTATTTTACAGTATTTTTTTTAATGCCTCACTAAGTTTAGTCCGTGACGAGACGTTCATTTACACTATTTTAAAAAATATAAGATGAAATCATCTGAAGACATAACTAATACCAAATACACTGTATTTTCTGATAAATAAAAAAATCTAATTGCTGCCTACCTTTTAGAAAATGTATTGGGTTGATGCAAAAGTTTTGACCGTTTTTTACATATATTTTATTTTAAATTTCTTTTATGTATATTATTTATTTAAAAAATTATATAATTTCCATCAGTTCTTATAACCTTCTCCCATCTTTCTATCAACTTATTGATACCAGTAGTAAAAAAATTCGTGGATTTTGATGCGAAAAATGAATTAAGGGATGTTTTTACCTGCTCTATTGTATAATTTTTTTCATCATTTAAATTTTGTTGCAGTGATCGGAATAAATAAAAATCAGAAAGAAAAAGATCTGTAAAATACGGTGGATGCTTTATAACATCCCAATTTAACTCATTTAGCTTGTGTTTGGTCATCATAGCCACATGTGGTCGCGCGTTGTCGTGATGAAACACTGCCCCTTTTCTGTTTACCAATTCTGGTCTATCCTTTTGAAGGTCCATGTTCAATTTTGATAATTGCTGACAATATCGTTCTGCTGTACTTGTCTTATCGTGTTCCAAGAGTTCAAAATACACAATACCCTTATTATTCCACCAAACACAAAGTATAACTTTTTTTTATGGATTTCGGCCTTCGAAGTTGTTAATGGGGCTTGTCCAGGTATAGCCCAATGTCTTTTTCTTGTCACGTTGTTGTACACGACCTATTTCTCATCTCCCGTCACCAAACGATGCAAAAAAGGTTCATGTTTTTGTCTCGCACTCAAAGCAACGCACGTTGAAACACGATCCAATAAATTGGCAGCCTACAATTGATGAGGTATCCAAACGTCGTACCGCGAAACCATTTCCATACGCTTCAAATGTCTTAATACGATTGTTTGGTTGACTCCCGTCATTGACTTAATCTCCCTGATGGTTAGACGTGGATTGGTGTCAATTATGACTTTTAACTTGTCGTCATCAGACTTCAATGGCCACCCGGTACGTGGTTTATCGATGAGTGAAAAATCTCCAGATCGGAATTTTGTAAACCATCTTCGTACCTGTCGAACTTTGATGACATCTGCTCCATACACTTCACAAACGTTTTTGGTTGCCACACTCGCGGTATTGTCTTTACAGAATTCATAAAGTAAACAATGACGTAAATGCACTTTATCGAGCGACATTTTGAAAAAATACACGGGGTCATTACTGAACTCTGGCTAGGCCAAAACTGAATAGAAAGTAGAGGGAAAGCATCTTTTATACAATGGAATCATAAAAAAAGAAGATACTATTCATAATTTATGAAAAAAAAAAAATTTACCTGGGATCATAAAAAACGGTCATAACTTTTGCATCAACCCAATAGTATGTGGGTACTTTTCGCGGAAACAAAATTGGTTTAATATACGTATATTGTTTTTCTCGCTTCTCTAAGTATTTTTGTAACTTCAATTTTTATAATAATCCCTAACCTACTGTCCAAGATGTATGTGATACTTTTATAAATTACCGAAAACATTATTAAAAATTGCAACTTTTAACTGTGTGTATGATGAAAAAATAAATATATGCTTTTGGATGAAATAATAGCATTTTATATATCTTTACGAGACTGCAATCAAATATTGTTTTATTCTTTTAAATTATACATATTATCTTTCTTTGAAATTAAGCGCCCTGGTGTGCACAATACTGGTTTTATTATGCTCACGATTTTTACTATGTAATCTAATAAATTCATTCATTTAATTCCCTACTCAGTCTAATTCAACATTGCACAAATGATTTCATTGAAACGGCTTTTGATATTGCCAAAAAAATAATAATAAAACGATATTTACAGTCACGTTTTATTATCAAGCGGTAAAAAGACGGCATTCCTGTGTCGTTATTTGCTCTAATTTATAGTGTTTTTTTCTTCTAAATGTCAAAATGCCACGGAAAATAACATGCCGAATAGAGTAAGTCACCTTAACCTTTAGTGACATACTAACGCTTATTTTTGAAGGGTAAGCCTTGCTCTCGAAAAACAATACGGTAGGTACCGTGATGCCTCGCGCAAAGTACTTAATTCGTTCCAGGAGCATGGTCGTTATGCGAAAATTTCATCTTCTGAAACGCTTCTTCCAATAACATGTTTAAAAAAATTGGTTCTTTAGCATTCAATATGGTGCTTTTTTGAGATGCGAATTGCATTTATTATTTACCTTTCTTATTATGTATTACAAGGTTAATAGATCATTAAGTACATTTTTGTTTCTTCTAACCTGAAAAAAATCTTTTATTTTAATCTGTGTTGGGAACAGGGGGGATAATCTAGTGTGGGCCAATCAGGAACTTCTCAACATTTACTCATTACTGGGAGAAAACCACATTAAACTCTTAGGCAAAGCCGGACTACTGTCGTCAGCAGACCTTCCGTTCCACTAAATATGGTACTGTAACATATAAAAGATACTCTTTTATTTTTAATCAGACTCAGATTAAGGAGAGTCTACCGAGGCTTTCAGGGTCAAATCATCTTGTTCCATCCTTTGTTTCTTTTCTACCGGCTTCTAAAAAAACTTTTCGACGTTATCTGTTCCTCCTTCTTCCTAAACACCTGCCAAAAATGACGGGGAAGGGTAACATTGTAGAGATCGTTTATCCTGTTGACCTCAGCTAAAATTTGGATATTGAGGGTTGGTAAACTCCTGAACCTCTCTCCATTCGACCAGGATGTCTTTGATGGCAACAGTTGAAATTGGTTGATTTTGCTCTTCATTGTCAGATGAATCTTCATTATATTACTGGGACTAGAAGTGTCTGGACCTCTTCAGTTGTCAGCTTTTCTTGGTGTACTTCAACTCTTCTATCTCCAATTCCAACTTTTAGGCCACAGTAATGATTTTTTTTTTTAATTACCTAACGTCCAAGTGACTCAATGCAAAACCGCTTATCATGGCCCTAATTAGGCTTCAACATTATAAGTTTTATAGCCTACTCGTGAGTAGATTTACTATTTATGTTTAAAGTCACTATAATTTATTGTAATTCATGAGTGAAAATTCTAGGGAAAAACACAAAAAAGTGATGATATCCTTCAGTCCGTTGTGTAAAGCAAGGCTCGTTGTGTGAGTCGTGTTATGGAAGAACAAAAATTTCCTTGTGCACAGCGTTCGTTATGCGAGGCGTTTGTTGTACGAGGCATCACTGTACCTTAGAGCGGTGGTTCCTAACCTTTTTATCGCCGCTGACCAGTCAACGTTTGATAATTTTATCACGGCACCCTATTAAAGAGATTTTGATCGTATATTTTTGATTATTTTGATTAAATAATTTCAATTTAATTGTATTTAAACATGCCTCAAAATAAAATACAGTTACACAAAAAATTATACAAAGGGTTCTATATTTCCGACATCTCAATATATATGAAGAAGATTATGGAGAGTGGGTAATTTCAGGGCTTGCGACCCGTTGTAGGTTAATTAAGTGATCACGCTGGTGCGAGCTGGTAAGATCACTTTACCCAAAGCAGTTGTTGTACCCGATCGAAGCGTGAGACGTCTATCAACCAATTCGTCTGAAATACACAGCTCTTTGAGATACTCTGGAGCCATATTATATATTGATTTAAAGCGTACATGAGCAGACAGAATTTATACTGTACCCTTTCAGGAAAGCGTAACCAGTGCAGTTGGTGAATAACGTAAAATTTCAATTTTCATCGCTTCATTCTTACGCCATTTTAGAAATTATATACTCAGTAAAGTTTTAATTGGTTAATTAATTCTATTTCCTCCGTTTTTAATTCATTCTGTGTTCGTAGATGACCTTAACATAAAAACAAATATTATCTACGCGTTGAGGCCCAGTATACGATTAATCGCTACTAAATTTGCTTTAAACCCAGGTAACATTTAACGTAATTGAATTTTTTACTTAAAACATAGTTTTTGTATTGAAAAAATAGGTTTTTCTTCTTAATAAATATATGGTTTGGAAAAGAAAAGAATTATTTAAAGGTGAGGTTTTAAAAAATTATAAAATTAGTTTCTCAATGTGTATTTAAAAAAAATCAAATTCTAATATAATTTTTTATTAATTGAGCGCGAAAACACAAAGCCTCTCGCGTAGCCGGACGCATACTGAACGCGAGTACCCTTCTTTAAGGGATATTTTGCAAAGACAGAACTCATTCGCCAGACAACCGCCGAAGAGGTAACACGTCTTTCCTCACCCGATTTTTTTAAAGAATGTATATTTTGTTTTTTTTTTTATAGAATATATATGGAATGTTTTATAGAATATATATTTATAGAATATATATATATATATATATATATATATATATATATATATATATATATATATATATATATATATATATATATATATATATATATATATATATATATATATATATATATATATATATATATATATATATATATATATATATATATATATATATATATATATATATATATATATATATATATACAGTGGGTGGCCATATTATTAGGGACACTTAGAATTTCCTGTAATTTTCATTATTAAATGAATTTAATGAGCAAATAATTTGGTTTTTTGAATATTTTTTTATGGATTGGGGTGCTTTATTTAGAATTTAGAAACTTTATTATCATGGACTTAATAATACCAATTTATTTTTATCATAAAAAGTGATTATTCAACAATTTCGAAAAAATCTTAATTTTTAGTAATGACACCCTTTGCTGCGATTACAACCTCCAAACGTCAGGGCATTCTTTTTATTGCAGATTTTTGCATTGTGCCAGAGATAAGGGTTATTATGCCATACTCTGATAAGAGTTTCTATCATTTACCGCTTGGTGGTGATGACTTCTTTAGCAATCTCACGTTTCGTTAGTTCCTAAAGGTTTTCAATGGGGTTCATATCCAGCTAATTCCCCGGGTAAGGCAAAACACAGAGGTTTTTTTCAGCCAGGAATGTGATGACACTCCTGGCTTTACGACACAATACCGAGTCATGCATTAACACATACTCTTCATCGCCAGGGAACCATTCTTGAGCCTCGGCTGGAGTCGACTTTTCAGTACTCGCTGGTACTGGTCTTGCCTCATGGTCCCTTCCATGATAAAGAGGCATCCCATACCCTTAAATGAGATTGCGGACCACAACATTATGCTAACAGGGTGTTTTTAACCATCTCTACAAGGCAGTTTGGGTGGAATTTTTCTCCTGGGCCACGTCAGAAAAATGAAGTTTTTCCCACCAAAATTTTAAATGTTGACTCGTCCAAGAAGCAGAGCTGTAATGTATTACCATAATTGCAAAAATACATATATTTTTTACCTTCTTAATTTATTATACAAATACAAGCCATAAATATTCGAATCCAGTCCAAAACAGTTACATTCCGGTGTTTTTTGGCCCATAGGAGTCGTTTTTTCTTCATGCCTCAGTAAGGCGTAGTTTTTTGGTTGGACGTCGACCCATTAGATTTACTTCAACTAACCGTCTCTGAACTGTCCTTTTGGATAAGTTGATTCCTTCATCGTTTATCATCAGAAATCAACAACAATTAGACAATCAACAGACTTTGTACGATTTTGGAAATAGATGTCCCTGGTTTTATGGGCACCACGCGGAGTTGTGATGCTTTTTCTGCCTTTTTTTCCGACGCGGGCTGATTCTAGACGCAGGTATTTATCAATTTTTCTTTACATCCGATAGACTCATGACTTCGAAACATCTGTAAGTGCTGCTATTTCTCTCTGAAAATATGTGGAATGAAGTAGTAAGGTTATCACTTCCCTACATTTTCTCGGAGATATGTTTGAAGACTTGCCCATACTTAAATTGAGAATATTATGGTTCAGTTCAAACTAAATTAAATTTTATTTTAAAATTAATTGAAATTAACTTATTGAATTAGCAAAACTAATAAATTATTAAACAACACTTACGTTTTTATGGTCTTGAACTCAAAAAACTTACACAAAAATGGTTTAAAAAAATATTAACTGAGCTCACACCAATATCATTTTTCACTAATCAACATCCAAATGAAAAAAAAACTTACTTTTTTATATTTCACAGTATTGATACATCTTCAAAACAATAATTATGATACCAGCAACAAAAATACATAAGATAAAATAGTTGTAACTTATTAATTTGACCAAAAAATTCATTTAAACTTGAAAATTACAAAAAAGTACAAGTGTCCCTAATAATTTGGCCACCCACTGTATATATATATATATATATATATATATATATATATATATATATATATATATGGAATATATATAGAATATATATATATATATATAGTATATTTTGTTTTATAAAAAAAAAATTAACCCCTCACCTTTCAACAACTCTTTTCTTTTCAAAACCATATAAAAATTTCGAAAAAAACTTTTTAATACAAAAACTGTGTTTTACCTAGGTTTAGAGAGAATCAATTTGCGACTTATCGAATACTTGGCCTTTATATAAGGTGATTTGAATTAAATTAACTAACTAACTAACTAACCATCACGCCGCTTCCCCGCAGGGGTAGGCAGAGAGAATAGAACGCCACACCACTCTGTCTTTGCAAACATTCTTCGCCTCTTCAACGTTCATGCATCTCCTCATACATACCCTAAACTATGTATGAGGAGATACCCTACCCTATTACCTATTACCCTATTTAGTTTATGTTAAAATAACTAAAAATCTTAAATATTCTTCTTCATCTATGTTGGGATTTCAAAATTTAAAAACAACTCCTAAGTGTAGAAAATCCAGATTTGTGAACAAATATTTGGACACACTTGAAATGCGGTTAAGTCATTTTATATTCTGAATCATGGAAAGACTTGGATCTTATCGCTGTATACAGCTGTCCAAACTCAAAACACAGTAAGGGACATTTTTTTTGTAGTACGTTTTTTTGCATTTTTGGACTAAGTAGATTCTACATAGTCCAAAAATGCAAAAAAAAAACTGCTACAAAAAATGTCCCTTACTGTGTTTTGAGTTTGGACAGCCGTATGGTCCGTACATTACTGAAACCGACACAATTCGGCTAGACTTCAAAAGAAATCGTTTGGATATTCAACTTTATGGACTCGTATTACGAATTCACATTGCATTTTGAATAAACAGATTATAATTTAAACACTAATATGCTAAAATAACACGGTTTAACTAAGTTTACATACTGACTTTCTCTTTGCATATTAAATCGAGCTAAATTGTCACGACAATGACAATAATACGTTCACAGTAAATAAAAATTTAAAAATTGAATGCTGGGAACAGTGTGAATGGTGCGCTGAAATCTTCTTAAAACCCTTATCCGAACCCGGTGGTGCATAGGGCACTGAACCATATAAACGTAGTGTTATATTGACCATTAAAACATGAAGGAAAGGCGATCAGGTAATATTGAATAAATGTTACAGGGAAAAAATCACATCTTTATTTGAACCTGAGACCTTCAGAACGGTAGCCGAGCGTGCTGACCATTGGGGCGCTTGTCCACTACCCGGAATTTTACCGTCCGGCAGTCCGGTTTTGAAAAATGAAAGCGACTACGACAGTTCAGCGTGGTCGAATTTACGCTAAACGTGTTCACGCACCGATCAAGAGCTCTGATCTGAAGAAAGATGGACAAAAGCACAAGCCAATCATCGTTTTAAAACGTTGACGTCCCGGACGGTAAAATTCCGTGTAATTCCGTGTAATGGACAAACGCCTTTACACTACGGAGGCGGACAATCAATATTAAATTAATATAATAATAATAAAACCCTTATCCGCACCCCAATGGTGCATAGGGCACTGCTTCATATAAACGCAGTGTTATCTCAATCGTTTACACATGAAGGAAAGGTGATCAGCCCTCCGCTTCAGGTACCAGTCCAGGGTAATATTGAATAAATATTACAGTGTAAAAATCACTTATATTTATTTGACCCCCCCTGGGAATCGAACCCGGGACCTCCAGAACGGTAGCCAAGCGTGCTGACCATTACACTACGGAGGCGAACAAAATTGAATTAAGATATTGAATTAAGTTAATAAAATAAATGTATCCGTAGGGTGAATAATCCAATGTCAGGTAATAATAAATTGCTAACTTTAGACAAATTAACGACGAGTATACCCGTATGAAATACAAATGCTTCAAAATAAACACTTGCATTGTTTAAATTTACGATTTACACAGGTGTGTAGTCATATTTCTGCGGTTCGCTCAAAATTTTCCAGCGATGCATGCTTAAAATTCCGAGTAGCAGCGTATGAATCAACACGACCAGATGTCATCTCTCGCCACTTTTCATTGTTGCGCTTTTGCGCAAACTGCTGCCGACGGCAAATTCTGATGTCACGGGTGACTGGATGTTGAAGAATGATGCAAAAGATCTATTGTATTTAAAATATACGAGTTGCACAATGAATCAAATAATCGCCCGATTCTCGTCAATGCGTTGAATCGAGGACCTTGGTGCATACATCAGTTATGTGAAAAGAACAGTGCTTTTTTTCGTAAACCTTCACTCGTTTGTGAGTGATTTTGGTTAGCTCTTATATACGAAATACATTGTAATACATTAAATAATTTCGTCCGCCTCCGTAGTGTAATGGTCAGCATGCTCGCCTACCGTTCTGGAGGTCCCGGGTTCGATTCCCAGGGGGGTTTAATAAATATAAGTTATTTTTTCACTGTAATATTTATTCAATATTACACTGGACTGGTACCTGAAGTGGAGGGCTGATCACCTTTCCTTCATGTGTAAACGATCAAGATAACACTGCGTTTATATGACGCAGTGCCCTATGCACCATTGGGGTGCGGATAAGGGTTTTATTATTATTATTAAATTAATATGAAAAATCACAAGACTATCGGTATGATTCTTATTGAAATCTGTAGATAAATAAGGGAGATTATTATTATTATTTAATAATTAAATAAAGTATATAATAGGTGATGGAGAAAAATGTGAAAAAAAATCAATAACAATAAAAATAAAAATAAAAACCAACTAACCATCACGACGCTTCCCCGCAGGGATAGGCAAAGAGAATAGAACGCCACACCACTCTGTCCTTGCAAACATTCTTCGGCTCTTCCACGTTCATGCATCTCCTCATACATACCCGCCGATTGTTTCGACTTCTAACCCGACCACTTTCAAGTATTTGGCATACTTGATCGTGCCAAGTTTTTTCTTGGTCTTCCTCTTCTCCTTTTTCCAATATTTGACACCACCAGATTTTAGGTTCTGATTGATCAGATCGTGCCAAGCATTATTTTGTCCGAAAATAATCAATTTCTTGATATATATTACATATATATCAAGAATAAACATTGTATCAAAATAATTATAATAACACTCTTAGACCTATTATAAACCAATAACATATAGGCAGACCCATATAAACCAATAGGTATATCAAGATAGTGTATTAATTTACACTTACAACTTACACTATAAATTATCTTCAATAAACTAAGTGTTTATTTATAGAAGTCACGAAAATAAACGACTTCTGACTAGGTACCTATTAAGTTTTTTGTAGGATCTGATAGATCACCGTTCAAACACATTACCGCTTACAGAATGGATTATAAATCCTCCACACTGACCTACGGTTATCTTGTAGATATAATTGACGCATCAATCAAGCGAACATCGACACGCTTCACGAAAAATGTAGCATCTGAAATGATCAGAAAATACGAAAATAAATTATGATATGTCGCTCACTCCTTTCAACAACGTCATGTATAAGATAAAACTTGATTTTCAGGAGAACGTTTTTAAAGTTTAAAAATATAGTAAAATGTATTAAAAATAAATATCAAGCTACTTATTGAACTTTTTACTGTGCAACAGATATTTTAAGGTAAAACCTGAATGTTTTTTCTCCATTTGAAAAATATTTTGTGAGTATATTTAAAAAATAATTAAACAATACCTTTTCTTCAAAATGCAAAAACAACACTTTCTGCCCTGTAGCGGGTAAATATTAAGTTAAAAATATGCCGCTTTTGCTGGGAAATAGTACATTTTCTGAGCATTCCGAAAACATGCACAACTGAATATTGACGATTTTTGATATTATATAACGTTGTTGAAAGGAGTGAGCGATATGTAGATAAAGAAAAATTTGCAAACACGCTTCACGAAAAATGTCGCATCTGAATGTTCAGTAAATACGAAATTAAATTATGATATTAAATTACTAATCATGGTGCTTATGTTGAAAGCTGTCTCACCGCATTCCCAGATCTGATACTGAAGCATCTAGGCTTCCTGACAGACCTTCTCTTGCAAAGCATTTTTATTATGCGAAATTTATAGAAAATGTGAAACAAAATAAAACTGTATCCCGATTTTACTATGAATTTACATTTGATAGCTTTCAATATCCCTGTCACTGCCAATCTTAATAAATACAAGTTCGTAAGACCACCACCAAATTTTCTAGAAGTGCCCCGGTGTAGGCAGTAAAAGGGAGTAGTTAGTTCATTTTGTTGGCTACATCCGATTCCGAACTGATGTTGGCCGGTACACAGACGCCTCCATAACCCCGTCCAGCACAGCAGACAGACACGGAATAGTGCAAAGACATTAAATGCTCAGTCATCACATTTCTAACTCATCTATTATTCATCGACATTCTATCACGGATCCCTTTCACAAGTGAAGATTTTTTTCTTTTTCTTTGACGCAAACCTATCACAGTCGTGGTGCTATCTTCATATTTATACGGACATCTTTTTGATCCGCACTGGGGTGCGATTATATTGTAGCGAAAAACAAGAGTCCGCATTGGCTTCCGCATCGGATTATGTATTTTTTCAGGTACGTCAAGGTCGACCAATGTTAGCCCAAGGGGCCAACTTGGCATAATATATCAGACGATGTCAGCCGACTTTTGCTGCTTAGTCAGTATGGATTTTTTTTATTTTAATATTTTATTTTATGTTATTTGGAAATCTGAAAGAACAGTTACATAAATTCATAAACATTAACGAGTAACACAGAACAGGTATGTATTTGTACAAATTTCACATTTCTAAGCTAGTGAAAATACCTGGAAGAGGGACGGGAAGAAGGAAAAGTTATGCCGTTAAAAAACAAACAGATTTGCAAACTTGTATTATGTATGAGGATTTGAAAGGTATGTTTGATGAGATTCCTGAATGTATGAAGAATGGAAGACTGAGAGAATTTAAAAAGAAATGTTTTGTGTACTCTAATATAATATGTATATATGATGTAAATAAGTTTAAATAATTTGTATTAAGTGCAATATAAGCTAACTGAAGAAATAAAATAAAATAATATTAATATACCATATCATACATCAGCAATATTTTAATTTTTTATATATTTATGTGAAGAATAAGTATTTAGTTATTTCGTTATATTGTGAAAATTACTGTAAATTGTACGTAAAGCGCCCTACAAATGACTTCCCACGAAAACAGAGCTATATAAATTATTGTCCAATAAATATATTATGGTTATGAAATTCAATCTAGCTCTATGTGAACATTTTTATTGTTGCATGGTAAGTAAGGTAGACCATTTTTCTAATATCTAATACCTATCAAGTTGTGACTTGCAGATGCGACATTACTCGTAGCATGTGTGTATCGCTGCAAGGTTTTTTTGCCGCCAAAAAAAGCGAAAGCCGTTGGGTCAACGCAGTACGGGGTAAACGTGCGCGCGCCGGCACAATACAAACAGCTGACATGTGCATCTAGCGCCAGCGGACTTACCCAGAACTATGCAATTGGTGCTCCAAGCTTAGTACAAAATATATATCTATCCCCGTTCCACCAGCGCAACTTACCCGAGAGAGAAACGGACATAGCAAAACCGAAACCTGTGCGATGTGTCTGTATTCTATCCTGGTTTGTCTTATTTGAAATATTGTAGATAGAAAGAGATAAATATTAAACCGTAAACTGGAAGTATGAAATCGTCGCAGTAATAAAAAAGAAAAAGAGCATATTTTATAGCGCTCTGTCTCTTTTTATAAGAAGGTACGCGCAGTTTGCGTAAGATTTAAGCTTGCGGTCTATATTATTCACAATCTATGAATCCAGTCGCATCATGTCTGCTCTCCGGGACACCGTGTAGCTGTCAAAAAATCGCCGTTCACAGCGAACACCAACGGAAAAAATAAATAATAATGTTAGTAAATTATCAACGATATAAATGTGAATTAATTTGTTTTTAAAGCAGTGTTTCTTTCAAAAAATATACGTAACGGTGCAGGCTTCGCTCCGCGGGTGATATGCACGCGATATCGCTGTATACAGAGCGCCCGGTGGCAGTCGCTTTCCTTGTAGTTTTTATTGATTTTCCACGTTTTATTGTGTCAAATGCAAGCCCGATGTGATGTTTATAATTGTGCCGATTAAATGTAGGTTAGATAATCAGATGCAACCGTGCTGTGATGTTAGCGAATTTAGAATTATGTGCAAGTGATTTTAGCTAGTGAATTTCGAAGCCATGGAGTTCGAGAACGACTTCAGCCTGAAGGAATGGGCTAAGGATAAGCCCTTGAGCATTTTGCAGCTGGATCCAGCCGACAGGGCTGTCCTACGAATAGCAGGTAAATAAATAATTAAAGATAAAAATATGACTGAAATATCTCTCTCCGAACTGTTTATCTACGCACTGATAAAAAATATACGCTGACTTTGTGTTACAATGTGCTTTCCGGTGATAACACTATTTCACGTGATTGCGCAAATATAGCACAAATTCAAAATAGCTAAAACATATTCCCTAAGCTAAAAGATGATATAATGTTAGGTTATTTGAAAATAATTAGTTAATTTGGTAGTATATAAGCGGCAGAAAAAATAAATTAAAATTCACGAAGGAGGTACTCTCAATGTGCAAGAAAATTATTGACACAAAAATATACAAAAAATATTGTGAAATTGAGTGTTTGTACAGGTGTATCATCGGAGTCAAAGGTTTTTTAAAGCGGTTTGCGATACTAGTACAAGTATGTAATGGATTCCCTAGGTATTGCTACCATTCTCCCAATATATTTTTCTTTCATTTCCTTCTCCATATAGCAGTTATATCAAATGTATTTAAATTATGTATTTGCTGCATAGAATCTACCACCTTATCTTCATCTTACAAAATAACATCGCATCTAATATACATAAGGGGTCAAAGAATACATTACTTAATACTTATATATATCGTATTTTTAGACTGTTGGGGCCAGCTCTCCTCGTCCTTCAGTTGTAGGTCCTTCTATCACATACAACGTAACCTAGGCCATGCCTTCGAATCATGTTATCTTTCTGCAGCATCCATGAATTTTTTGGTCTTCCTCCAGATGTATTTCGAGGAAGATCCATGGCGATCGCCTGGTTCACAATATGTTCAGGTTCTCTGCGTCCTATGTGCCCATACCATCTCAATTGCCTTTCCTCTACCTTATTATTGATGTCAGCCACACCTAGGCTTCCGCGAATGCTTGAATTATTTATATCGTTTTTATTTTATTAATTTATTTCTTTAATTAGTTTATATTACACTAGTATAAACTATTATTTACACTTAATTTACATCATCCAAATATATATTTACATCTCCTTACAGTAAACAAAACATATATTTTTAAATTCTTTCATTCTTCATACATTCAGGCATCTCATCATACATTTTCAAACCCTTATACATTATACAATTTTGTGACTCGGTTTTTTTCAACAATGGCAGCCTTATTTCTAGTAATATGTTCGTGAATATTTTTGTTCAACACTATTTTATCCTTAAAATATTTGGGTAATTTATCATTTAAAAATTTAAATATAAAGATGGGCATATTTAATTTTTGTCTCTTTTTTATTGATAACCAGTTGAGTTCATCTCTCATTTTTTCTATCTTATTATATGAACGGTATCATACTTGGTATTATAAAACGATATTGACCATCTTTTTTACAGACAATATTTGTCGCAATATATTTTTTAAAATTCTTTTTCATCATCATAAGTTCTGATCAAATTATTATTTATAACAATTGCACAAAATGGTGCAACATTATTTGGTATAATTGTCACAATTTTTTGCGGTTTTATTTTCAATTAACGTGCGTACCTAATTATATTGAAGTTGACAACGGTCGCCAGTACATATCGCCCACTCCTTTCAAGAACGTCATAAATCAAAAAACTTGATTTTTCAGGAGAACGTTTTTAAAGTTTAAAAATATAATACAATGTATTAAAAATAAATATGAAGCCATTTATTGAACTTTTTACTGTGCAACAGATCTTTTTAGGCAAAAACTAAAGGTTCTTTCTCCATTTGAAAAATATTTAGTATATATCAAAAAATAATTAAACAATACATTTTCTTCAAAATGCAAAAACAACACTTTCTGCCTTGTAGCGGGTAAATATTAAGTTAAAAATATGCATCTTTTGCTGGGATATAGTACATTTTCTGGGCATTCCGAAAACATGCACAACTGAAAATTGACGATTTTTGATTTATGACGTTCTTGAAAGGAGTGAGCGATATGTACTCAGTGTATGTTATTGTCACATGCTGCACGGATGTACCGCGACAGAAATAGGCAGCTCGCATGTGACAATAATTTTCAAACAAATTTTTATTAATATAATTCATATTTGAAGCACTTCGTGATTTTCCATTTCATAATTAAAATGTAGCTTTGTTTTAAAATCACCAAAAATATTTTATTTTAACTTAATTTTAATGTCTACCGGTTTCGAAGCTAACCGCTTCTTTATCAAGACTGATTAATACTAAAAGTAGTACATATTTAGTTACAACATTTTGAGTGTGTCCAAATACTTGTTCACAAAATCTGGATTATCCCCAATTACAAGAGTTATTTTCATATTATTTTTTGACATCTCATCAAAGATGAAGAAAAATATCGATGTCTGGATACATATACATATATAGTATCTTTAGTGCATTATCGATAAAATTAAGAAAGGTTTGTTGAGATGGTTTGGACATGTGGAGCGTATGAGTGAAGAAAGAACGGTTAAACAAATTTATGAGGCGAATGTAGTTGGAAAAAGAAGCAGAGGACGACCGAGGAAAACATGGCACAATCAGGTATGTCAAATACTGGAAAGCGGCCGGGTCAGGAGTCGTAATAATCGTCGGGTATGTATGAGGAGATGCATGAATGTAGAAGAGGCAAAGAATGTTTGCAAAGACAGAGTGGTGTGGCGTTCGATTCTCTCTGCCTACCCCTGCGGGGAAACGGCGTAATGGTTAGTTAGTTTTAGTATTAGTCAGTCTTGATAAAGAAGCGGTTAGCTTCGAAACCGGTAGACATTATAATTAAGTTATAATAAAACATTTACAGTGATTTTAAAAGAAAGTTACATTTTAATTATAAAAAAAAAATATGCTCTTTTTTTCATAAATTTCTTTGAACAAAAGTCTTCGTACGATAAAATATGAAATGAGTGTTTTCTAGAGAAAGATTGATGAAGATTTTGAAAGGAGAGTGAATGCTGGGAACATAGTGAATGGTGCATTGAAATTGAATCATTGAACTATTTAAATTCATGCCTTTTTTTTAAATATTTAAAATATTTTTTATAAAGTTATTTATAAGCCTTGGAAAATTCTCCTTGTTTATTATTATGTACAAGGATGTATAGCATATTTAGTTTATATGTCTTAAAAATGATAGTGGATGTTTATAGTTTATTATAAATTGATAAAGTTGATCCACAAAACCAATACAAAAGACACAATGGATACAATATCTATATTATTTTTTAACATCTCATCAAAGATGAAGAAGAATATGGAAGTCTGGGCATTTACGGGGCTGACGACCGTCATAGGCTAGTTTAAGTGATCACTTTACACACATGTAACATTCACCAATTCTACCCATCATTGACAACCACACTACTCAAATTCTTGGAAGTTCTATATATATGAACCAATTTAGAAACCTTGTTCTTGAATCACTAGAACTTCACTAGAGACATCTATTGGTGAGATGTAAAGAAGCTTTTTATTTAGCAGAAACTCTTATATTAGTATGTGAGGTCCGAATCCTGGATTATAATCACACACATGAGAAACGCCAGAAAATACCATTTTCATTTTTATGAAAATGATATTTTAATGTTAGTGAAGTTCTAGTGATTCAAGAACAAGGTTTCTAAATTGGTTCATATATATAGAACTTCAAAGAATTTGAGTAGTGTGGTTGTCAATAATGGGTAGAATTGGTGAATGTTACATGTGTGTAAAGTGATCACTTAAACCGGCCTATGACGGTCGTCAGCCCCGTAAATGCCCAGACTTCCATATTCTTCTTCATCTTTGATGAGATGTTAAAAAATAATATGAAAATAACTCCTGTAATTGGAGATAATCCAGGTTTTGTGAACAAGTATTTGGACACACTCAAAATGTTGTAGATACAATATCTTATATCAATCAAGATTTTATTATTTGTCTAATAATTTATGCCTTTATGCCTAGAATTTTTTAGCTAAAAAAACTATCACGCCGCTTCCCCGCAGGGGTAGGCAGAGAGAATAGAATGCCACATTTCGTGTATTTCATGAGTGAAAATTCTAGGAATTTCAAATTGATTATTTCGATACTTGAATATGGTCAGGTCAGGAGGCAGAATAATCGGCGGATATACATATATGAGGAGATGCACGAATGTGGAAGAGGCGAATATTGTTCGGCTGTCCAAACTCAAAACACAGTAAGGGCACATTTTTTTGTAGTACGTTTTTTTTTGGATTTTTGGACTAAGTAGAATCTACTTAGTCTAAAAATGCAAAAAAAGGTATTAGAAAAAAATGTCCCTTACTGTGTTTTAAGTTTGGACAGCCGTGTTTGCAATGACAGATTGGTGTGGCGTTCTATTATCTTTGCCTACCCTTGCGGGGAAGCGGTGTGATGGTTAGTTAGTTAGTTTTTTCATTATGACGAAGACAACAGTTTTTTCGCCAAACAAATGAACCGTGACGTGGTAAGAAGTTCAAAGCAATCCATCCTTTGTTCCCTCGGGATATAGTGTCCAGAAATTTCGACATCTGGACGCCACTCTACCATCTGATGGCAACAGGAGAGCACAGGGATTCGAACAAGTCACCGTTTGTGTGAATTTAACCCTAGACCACCGAACTGCTTTTTATTAAATTTTTTAAAACATTTATAATCTTGCTATATACATACATATAAAAACATATACTGTATAATGTATACATATCGCAGTCATACAGGAAAAAGTGACCAAGTGCATTTCTTACAAAAACGTAATCGTTGACTATTTGATATCTTACTAGCTTAATATTGCCCTGAAAAAAATCCCAAAGGATTTTAAACTTGTTAGTATAATATATTGACTTGTTAAAAATGACTAACTGCATTGATATTTATTTTCTTGGCAAGCAAAAGTGACTTAAATGGCCCTCCTGAACATTTTACATTTTGTTAGTTTGTCACTTTCTCCTGTACGACTACGATATTTTAAAAAAATATGTATCAACATAATTAACTTTTTTTTTTGCAGAGATCCACTAAGCCACTTTGTGCGTCTTGTCGGTGGATTTATTTTTATATACGTTTTTATTTTAATTTTATTATTATTATTGTCCGCCTCCGAAGTGTAATGGTCAGCACGCTCGGCTACCGTTCTGGAGGTCCCGGGTTCGATTCCCAAGGGGGGTAAAATAAATATAAGTGATTTTTTCACTGTCATATTTATTCAATATTACCCTGGACTGGTACCTGAAGCATAAGGCTGATCACCTTTCCTTCATGTGTAAACGATCAAGATAACTAACTAACTAACTAACCAACCATCCATCACGCCGCTTCCCCGCAGGGGTAGGCAGAGAGAATCGAACGCCACACCACTCTGTCTTTGCAAACATTCTTTGCCTCTTCTACATTCATGCATCTCCTCATACATACCCGACGATTATTACGACTCCTGACCCGGCCGCTTTCAAGTATTTGACATACCTGATTGTGCCAAGTTTCAAGATAACACTGCGTTTATATGACGCAGTGCCCTATGCACCATTGGGGTGCGGATAAGGGTTTTATTATTATTATTATTTATTTTAACCTAATGTTCACAAAAAAAAGAAAGAAAATCACTCAATTATATTATCCCTTAGTAAATACAAACACTGTTTTTTTCTTGAAAAAGCAAAGCGCATCTCGATGCCTCTGTGATTGCGCATCAAATCAGACACAACTTTGTGCGCATCGCAGCTGGAGCGTCAAGTAATTACGATCTGCATGTAGAGTACTGCAGATTATCGAATTTCTGAATACTGATCAGCGATTGGTAATTTAATTACAATTTCGCCATTGAGCGTATAACTTTCACACGCAACTGTGTTGGCGCACGTTTTTTTTTAAAGCGAATCCATCTTAGATTAACCGTTTTGAAGCTAGTTTCGATTTCATTGGCTAACCCTTTTAATTCGTCCGCCTCCGTAGTGTAATGGTCAGCACGCTCGGCTACCGTTCCGGAGGTCCCGGGTTCGATTCCCAAGGGGGGGGAAATAAATATAAGTGATTTTTTCACTGTAATATTTATTCAATATTACCATGGACTGGTACCTGAAGCAGAGGGCTGATCACCTTTCCTTCATGTGTAAACGATCAAGATAACACTGCGTTTATATGATGCAGTGCCCTATGCACCATTGGGGTGTGGATAAGGGTTTTATTTATAATAGTAGGTACAGATTTAAAGGCATGTAAAAAGCGAATGAAAAAGCTTCAAATGACAGTCGGTGCGCTCCGACACAAAGCATAGAAAGATAGAAAGAAAATGACAGTGTACAGTAAGTTACATCGTCGTTCAAGCACATCCAATCATGTACTATTTATATATATATATATATATATATATATATATATATATATATATATATATATATATATATATATATATATATATATATATATATATATAATAATTAATCAGATGTTTAAAAACTTTTTATAAATGTCTGTTAGTGACATGATTAGTATAAGTATGGGTAAATATTTATATGTGAACTAAATCAACGAGTGTTTCGCGTGAGTTTTATAAATAGCATTACATACAAGTGTTCGAGCATTCTTGAAAATTAGCATTCAAGATACACAATCGATAGGTACGCTTGTTTCGTTAAGCAGATCTAATTATTTAAATTTCTCGCCCATGGATTATTATCTATGCATAATTTAAAATTCTCATCTGAATAAAATTGTGCGTTAAGGCCCAGTAGTCGTTAAGTCGCGACTTAATGTTCTCTAAACCAAGATAACATTTTACGTTATCGATTTTTTCTTAAAGAGCAGAGGAAGACCGAGAAAAACATGGCACGATCAGGTATGCCAAATACTTGAAAGTGGTCAGGTTAGGAGTCGTGACAATCGGCGGGTATGTATGAGGAGATGCATGAACGTGGAAGAGGCGAAGAATGTTTGGAAAGACAGAGTGGTGTGGCGTTCTATTCTCTTTGCCTACCCCTGCGGAGAAGCGGCGTGATGGTTAGTTAGTTTTTTTCTGAAAACACCGTTTTTGTATTGAAAAAATAAGTTTTTTTTTCGAAATAAACGTATGGTTTAATATATATACGTATATATATATATATATATATATATATATATATATATATATATATATATATATATATATATATATATATATATATATATATATATAAATGTTTTTTCAATGTATATTCTAGAGAATGACTAAGAAAATATATGTGGCAAATGTAAGCGAGGACGGCTAAAACACTCTTAGAACGATCAGATCAATCAGAACCTAAAATCTGGTGGTGTCAAAAGTCTGCGTAATCGGAGCGCATCTATTACTAGGTGCATGGATGTGAAGGAGGCGAGGAGTGTATGTTAGGACAGAAGAGTGTGGTATTCCATTCTCTCCGCCTACCCCTTCGGCGAAACGGCGTGATGGTAGTAGCAATAGTAGCATTATTTAAAAAAAATGGCCGTGAAGTGAAGTCCGGCTCTCAGCGTTGCCGGACGCCATCTGAATTATATTACTGCGAGTAAGGCCTTAAGAGTGGTAGGTTGTCTCAGCACTGCAGAAACGTATTGCAGAAAGATGCGTTGTATTCCTTGGCCTTGTTCCAGTTCTCTATCCTCTCTGCATTGTTCTCGATCTAATCTCTGTACGCCATCTCTTGTCTTTAAACTACTGGCGTATTTCCTATTTCCTATTTGTTTATTCTTTGCTGACATTATACAGGATAACATTAACGTGGAAGCGTTGGAATGCGTTACCTCAGACGAATGTGTGGTATATCGTTGTATGACAGAATTGAAAATGAAGATGAAACGATGAACTTATTTTAATATCGGTAACATTGCTCAATTATTGGCGGCTCTATTTGTTGATGTCTATGGTCCACCTCCCCCCCCCCCTCCCGTCATATTTGTATAACACAAATGGCAGTGTAGTGGTAAACAAACGACCCACTTTACTACTATTACGGCTCTATAAACCATAGACAATAAACCATATGACGTCATAAAACATTCGAAGACGGAAATTTGATGACGTATGCTTTCGCACTTTTTTCGTTTTAATCAAATATCTAAAGTTGAAACCTTAACCCTTCCCGGTCCCCCAAAATTTAAAAAAAAAATCTAGGTAGACAGTCGCATTCCAATTGGAAAAAATATGTTGTCCACTGCTCCACATACTGTTGTAATAGATACGAGTGACAAATCGCTCACTCCTTTCAAGAACGTCATAAATCAAAAATCGTCAATTTTCAGTTGTGCATGTTTTCGGAATGCCCAAAAAATGTACTATATCCCAACAAAAGAGGTATATTTTCATCTCAATATTCACCCGGTACAGGGCAGAAAGTGTTGTTTTTACATTTTGAAGAAAAGGTATTGTTTAATTATTTGTTTAAATATTCTAAATATTTTTCAAATGGAGAAAAAACCTTCAGGTTTTACATAAAAATATATGTTGCACAGTAAAAAGTTCAATAAGTGGCTTCGTATTTATTTTTAATACATTGTATATTATTTTTAATCTTTAAAAACGTTCTCTTGAAAAATATAGTTTTTTGATTTATGACGTTCTTGAAAGGAGTGAGCGAAATGTAAGCTTGGATTTTAAATCAATAATACTAATGATGAAAAAAATGGCGAATAACATCCGACATGGGAGCTGAGAGGAACAAATGGATGTCGAATGAGATTCGACATTGGACCAGTAAGAGTTAGTATCTCCCTTAGTTCTCTACAGATTTCAATAAGAATGTTACCGACAGTCTCGTGATTTTCCATGTTACCAAACGACCAAAATCTGATGCGAGCATCGAATGTTAGGGATCTGGGCGGTAAATTTGTGAGCACCCTGACATTTCACGATCACATAGAGGCAGTCAGTGGGTAATGCATTGAAAATGCTAGGATTTGTTCTGCGTACTGCCAGGGTTTTCCAAAATACCCGCGTGCTGAGAACTCTTTATAACTCCTTGGTGCGAAGTAGACTCGAGAGTGGCTCCATGATTTGGAGGCCACACGAGCTTAAGTACTCTCTTATGGTAGAGAAAGTCCAAAAGAAGTTTCTGAGGCATCTCTACATGAGAGAGTACGGCTATTATCCTTGGCTCTACCCGACCGAGTTTTTCCAGGGTATGCTTGGCTACAATAGTTTAGAGACTAGAAGGAATGTGTATTTGATTACGCATTTTTATCGATTGTTGCGCGGTATGATCGATAATCCTGAAATTATCCGGAACATTGGTCCGTATGTTCCCGATAGTTACCTAAGACAGCGTCGACATTGTTTCACATTCCTATACACAGAACCAACCTGCCGATGGTTATGCCTGTAGGAAGAGCTACCGCTATGTTGAACAATATCACATTGGATATTGATCTGTTCCATGTGTCCGAAGGAGTTTTCCGAAGCGGGATTCTTCTACGTCTTTAAGTCTTCTTGCTTACTTTTAATATATACGCCTTGAATATTGTTTGTTTTGTATATATTATTTTTTGTTGAATAAATTGAAATTGAAATAGAAAATTAATTTATTAGCCAGTAAACCAACATCATCGTGAAAAAATCTATTGATAAGTTACGTTTATGGTAACTGAGTGTCAAATTATCCAACGATGAATTGAAGCAAAAAATCACACACGATTTTTGACGGTGAATGAAGAGGTGTTGATCGTTTGACGCCTCAATGAGTATCGCTCATTGCTATCGCAATTATATTTAAACTCTCTTCTCGGTAGTGGCTGGTAGCGGACACTGTAGTGGGACGATGACTTGCCGACTAGCGCATGTCGCTCGCTCCTTTCAAGAACGTCATAAATCAAAAATCGCCAATTTTAAGTTGTGCATGTTTTCGGAATGCCCAGAAAATTTACTATATCCCAGCAAAAGCGGCATATTTTTAACTTGATATTTACCCGCTACAGGGCAGAAAGTGTCATTTTTGTATTTTGAAGAGAAGGTATTGTTTAATTATTTTTTGAAATATACTAAATATTTTTCAAATGCAGAAAAAACGTTCAGGTTTTAGTTTAAAAGATCTGTTGCACAGTAAAAAGTTTAATAAGTGGCTTGATATTTATTTTTTATACATTGTATTATATTTTTGAACTTTAAAAACGTTCTCCTGAAAAATCAAGTTTTTTGATTTATGACGTTCTTGAAAGGAGTGAGCGATGTGTGGATCGTGTAGTAATTATGAATGGAACTATGGGACGTCCGTTCATATACCACGCGCTGCGTGGAGGGATCGCCGACCAGGGGAGCGATTGTGTAAATTGACTTTTCATAACAATCTCTCTCTCTCTAACCCTTATCCGCACCCAATGGTGCATAGGGCACTGCATCGTATTGACGCAATGTTATCTTGATCGTTAATTATACGAAGGCAAGGTAATCACTTATGCGCTTCAGGGACCAGTCCAGGGTAATATTAAATAAATATTAGAGTGCAAATTCACTAATATTTATTCTCACCACCTCCTGGGAATCGAACCTGGGACCTCCAGCACGGCAGCTAAACACGCTGACCATCGTACCACGGAGGCAGATTCATAACAGTACGTGCTATTTACAACATTTTGAGTGTTCACAAATCTGGATTATCACCAATAATAATATGTATTTTTCATATTATTTTTTGACATCTCATCAAAGATGAAGAAGAATACGTAAGTCTGGGTATTTACGGGGCTGATGACCGTCATAAGCTGGTTTAAGTGATCACTTTACACACGTGTAACATTCACCAATTCTACCCATTATTAACAACCACACTACTCAAATTCTTGGAAGTTCTATAAATCGCTCACTCCTTTCAACAACGTCTTACATAAAAAATACTTGATTTTTCAGGAGATCGTTTTAAAAGTTTAAAATATAATAAAATGTATTAAAAATAAATATCAAGCCACTTATTAAACTTTTTACTGTGCAACAGATCTTTTTACGTGAAACCTGAATATTTTTCTCCATTTGAAAAATATTTAGTATATTTATAAAAATAATTACACAATACCTTTTCCTCAAAATGCAAAAACAACACTTTCTGCCCTGTAGCGGGTAAATATTAAGTTTAAAATGCCTCTTTCGCTGGGATATAGTACATTTTCTGGGCATTCCGAAAAACACGCACAACTGAAAATTGACGATTTTTTATTTATGACGTTTTTGAAAGGAGTGAGCGATATGGCAACACTGGTTGCGAACGCCTGCCATTGGCCACTTCCTGTAATGGTCGCTTGATGGTTAGCCAGCAATAGTGGAAAGCAAATGCGCGTCGTGGGTGGCGGGAAACGCCGATCTTACAAAGGAAGTTCAAATAACCACTCAATAAAATTAAGTAAACAGTTTAAGTCTTTGAAACAATTTGCTGCGTTAAAAAATTTCGCAACTTAGTTCATAAAATAAGTTTTGTAAGAGAGGTCTGTCAGGAAGCCTAGATGCTTCTGTACCAGATCTGGGAATGCGGTGGGACAGCTTTCAATACGTTTAAAAATATTTATAATAATTTTAAATAATTTGAACGCAATATATTTACAACATTTTGAGTGTGTCCAAATACTTGTTCACTAAATCTGGATTATCTCCAATTACAGGAGTTATCTTCATATTATTTTTTGACATGCTGACACACACAAAATGTTGTAAATAAATTATCTGGTCAAATTGCTTAAGTAATTAAAATGAAAATGGTATTTTCTGGCGTTTCTCATGTGTGTGATATTAATCCAGGATTCGGACCTCACATACTAATAAGAGTTTCTGCTTAATAAAAAGCTTCTTTACATCTCACCAATAGATGTCTCTAGTGAAGTTCTAGTGATTCAAGAACAAGGTTTCTAAATTGGTTCATATATCGCTCACTCCTTTCAAGAACGTCATAAATCAAAAAACTTGATTTTTCAGGAGAGCGTTTTTAAAGTTTAAAAATATAATACAATGTATTAAAAATAAATATCAAGCCACTTATTAAACTTTTTACTGTGCAACAGATCTTTTTAGGTAAAACCTGAAGGTTTTTTCTCCATTTGAAAAATATTTAGTATGTTTAAAAACATAATTAAACAATACCTTTTCTTCAAAATGCAAAAACAACACTTTCTGCCCTGTAGCGGGTAAATATTAAGTTAAAAATATGCTACTTTTGCTGGGATATAGTACATTTTCTGGGCATTCCGAAAACGTGCACAACTGAAAATTGACGATTTTTGATTTATGACGTTCTTGAAAGGAGTGAGCGATATATATATATATATATATAGAACTTCCAAAAATTTGTGTAGTGTGGTTGTCAATAATGGGTAGAATTGGTAAATGTTACACGTGTGTAAAGTGATCACTTAAACCAGCCCATGACGGTCGTCAGCCCCGCAAATACCCAAACTTCCATAGTCTTCTTCATCTTTGATGAGATGTCAAAAAGTGCTTTCAATACGTTTAAAAAATGTTTATAATAATTTTAAATAATTTTAACGCAATATATTTATTTATTTATTTAAACTTCATGTACAGAAAAGAAATAAGTACATTGGCGGGCTTATTGCTTAAAAGCAATATCTTCCAACCAACCAAAAACAGACTAGTGATATTGGTCAAAACGTTTGATACCATTAATGAATAAAGCAATTCGACGAATCAAGTAATATTTTAGCATTTACAGGGCTGACGACCGTCATAGGCTGGTTTAAGTGATCACTTTACACACGTGTAACATTCACCAATTCTACCCATTATTAACAACCACACTACTCTAATTCTTGGAAGTTCTTTATATATGAACCAATTTAGAAACCTTGTTCTTGAATCACTAGAACTTCACTAGAGACATCTATTGGTGAGATGTAAAGAAGCTTTTTTATTAAGCAGAAACTCTTATATTAGCCTATGACGGTTGTCAGCCCCGTAAATGCCCAGACTTCCATATTCTTCTTCATCTTTGATGAGATGTCAAAAAATAATATGAAAATTACTCCTGTAATTGGAGATAATCCAGATTTTGTGAACAAGTATTTGGACACACTCAAAATGTTGCAAGTAATATTTTCATGTATTTTTCGAAAAACATAATTATTATTTTAAGTAATTACATATTTAAAAAACCAAATTGTCTTATGTTTTTTTACATAAAATAAGACGAAAAATATTTTCTAAAATTTAATTAAAATTTTGCGAGGAAGTGAAGCATAGATTTGGCAAAAGAGGTTGAAAGTAGTAGAATGAATGATATCATCTAACGATGTATGATGGATGTTCGAAGGGTAAAAAAGGAAATAATGCAAGGCTGGGATAAGCATTATCGATAAAATTAAGAGAGGTGGTTTGGACATGCGGAACGAATGACTGATTAAATTACGGAAAAACGAATTCATGAGGCGAATGCAGTTGAAAATAGGAACAGAAAAAGACTGAGGGATATTTTAAATAAGTCAGGTCAGAGGTCGGAACAATCGGCGGGTATGAATGGGGAGACGCGTGTATTTGGAAAAGGTGTAGAATGTTTTGCCAAGACAGAGCTGTGTGGCGTTCTATTCTATCTGCCCACCGCTGCGGTAAAGCGGCGTGTCGGTAATTTATTAATTAGTGAATTAATTAAAATAAACACAGCAAACATTTTAATCCTTGAATTGTTGGGTAATATATCCAAAATTAAACAAGGTTTATTTGGTCGAATTCTACATTTATTTATGTATATGTTTATACGTGACGCGTTTCGTCTTCTTAGGACATTATCAAATTATCACGTATTAACATATACATAAATAAAAGTAGAATTCAACCAAATAAACCCTGTTTAATTTTGGATATATTATCCAACAATTCAATATGGAATTCTACCAACCGTCTGCAGTTACAATAAATATTTTAATCCTTCTTATTTCATCCCTTACCTAATAATCAACAAGTCAATGTGGTCTGGGTGGAAGAAAATAACACAAAAACCTAATCTAACCTTGCCCTTCTCGACTGAAAAATGACGATTTATGATATATGACGCTGTTGAAAGGAGTGAGCGATATGTATTTATAAATACGGGGTTTTACTTTATATACAATTGTCCGCCTCCGTAGTGTAATGGTCAGCACGCTCAGCTACCGTTCTGGAGGTCCCGGGTTCGATTCCCAAGGGGGGTAAAATAAATATTAGTGATTTTTTCACTGTAAGATTTATTCAAAATTACCATGGACTGGTACCTGAAGCGGAGGGCTGATCACCCTTCCTTCATGTGTAAACGATCAAGATAACACTGCGTTTATATGACAGTGCCCTATGCACCATTGGGGTGCGGATAAGGGTTTTTATTATTATTATTACAATAAGACAAAAATATTTTGTAAAATTTAATTTAAATTTTGAATGTGAAGCATGTATTTGGCAAAAGAAGGATGAAAGTATAAAAGTAGACCAAATTCAGTCGAGCGATGTATGATAGATGTTCGAATGATGAAATAAAGAAAAAATGCAAGGCTGAGATAAGCATTATCCAGCAACCTTATCCTCCCTCCCGTGACGTCACGACCGATGACGTCACGGGATTTCCCGTAGCTCGCGGTTCGAGAGTCCCGACACGTCTCCCCTGTAGGGTAGGTTAGTTAGCTCAGGGGTGGTTTGGCGAAGGGCACACCTGCGAGGGGTGTAATATAAGGGTGACAAGATACGAAGACGAGACATTACATTTTTTTTCTCTTTTTTTTTTAAATTACCTAACGTCCAAGTGACTCTGAAATCTAGCTACGGCTTATGCAACACCGTTTATCATGTCCCTACTCAGGCTTCAACTTTATAAGTTTCATAGCCTATGCTTACTCGTTAGTGGATTTACTCTTTATGTTTAAAGTTACTATAATTTCATGTAATTCATGAGTGAAAATTCTAGGCAAAAACACTCGCTATCTCGCTAGAGGCATGACTTTATACAGTTCATTGATTCTAAGTTAGCAGTGAAGTTACTTAGGTGTGTGATTTTAATTCTTGATTTTACTCAGGTAGTGAATTTACTTATGTGTTCTTATATCTAAGTATATACTTTTTTTTACTCTCTTACCTGCAAAAAACATGTAAAGTAGAATCCCTCTAATTTCATTAATTGATTTGACAGTCACTTAAAATCCATTAAAATCTATCCATTTTTAATTAAAGTTTTACAATTAGCAGTATGACAATGAAACACTCCCCTTATCACTCATCGTTCACTGTGTGTAATACCACTTCAATAAACACTAATTCGTGACTAACGGTTTCGGAATAATCATTCAATCATCAGGTCATTAATATAAAATGATTACGATTTGACATTTCGCTCACTTTCAACAACGTCATTTATCTGAAAACTTGATTTTTCTGGAGATCGTTTTTTAAGTTTAAAAATATAATTAAATGTATTAAAAATAAATATCGAGCCACTTATTGAACTTTTAACTGTGCAACAATTCTTTTTAGGTATTTTAAAAATACTAATACATATTTAGTATATTTAAAAAAATAATTAAACACTACCTTTTCTTCAAAATGCAAAAACAACACTTTCTTCCCTGTAGCGGGAAAATATTAATTTTTAATTAATGTTTTACTCAGTAAATACCACTATTAAGTTAAAAAATTAAGTATAAGTTTAAAAAGTAAATATTAACTTAAAAATATGCCGCTTTTGCTGGGATATAGTACATTTTCTGGGCATTCCGAAAACATGAACAACTGAAAATTTACGATTTTCGATGTTGTTGAAAGGAGTAAGCAATTTGTACAAAAGTAAATTTCGCTTTCAAAAATTTATTTTTGCAGTAAAAAGTATTTGGATACGCTCAAAATGTTGATGGTTAGTTAGTAATAAATTATCATATTAAAATCTATTAATTACATATGTACAAATTATAATTTTAAATGACTCTTTTTTAAAGCACCATCATAATGTATGCGTCGGCGCCGGTGCAACGTGCATCCTGGCCTTTGTAACGCAATAAAAAGTAATATATTCAAATTTAATAATGTAATTACTATTTTAATATGTGACCCACATACTTATCATTGATATACCGATAATCTTCTTACCATAAGTCTATAAATTTTAATGTAATGAAAATTCAAGTCATAAATTAGAAGAAAAAACTTATTCCAACACTGGTCAAAGATCGTTCGCAGACACACTTCTTAAAGGCAAAGTCTAAAAATCATTCATAAGTAACTAACTAACTAACCATCACGTCGCCTCCCGCAGCGGAACGCAGAGAAAATAGAACGCCGCACCAGTCTGTATTTGTAAACAATCTTCGCCCCTTCCACATTCATGCATCTCCTCGTATATGTACGCCGATTATTCCTTTTAAGGCCCAGTAATCCAAAGCCCGCAACTTAATAATTTTTATTAAATTTTTAAACACGGGTAACATTAGACGTAGTACATTGTCCGCCTCCGTAGTGTAATGGTCAGCACGCTCGGCTACCGTTCTGGAGGTCCCGGGTTCGATTCCCAAGGGGGGTAAAAATGAATATAAGTAATTTTTTCACTGTAATATTTATTCAATATTACCATGCACTGGTACCTGAAGTGGAGGGCTGATCACCTTTCCTTCATGTGTAAAAAACGATCATGATAACACTGCGTTTATAAGACACAGTGCCCTATGCACCATTGGGGTGCGGATAAGGGTTTTATTATTTTTATTATTAACATTAGACGTAATTGATTTTTTTTGGTTAAAACAGTTAAAAAGTTTTTCTTCGGAATAAAAATACTTATGGTTTTGAAAAGAAAAAACAATCGAAACGTAAGCAAAAATATTTGTTCAATATATTTATATTCTTAAAAAAAGGCTGGTTTAAGTTATCACTTAACGCGCGTGTAACATTCACCAATTCTACCCATAATTGGCAGCCACACTACTCGAATTCTCGGAATAAATCATCTGTTCAAATTATAAGGTAAAATAATAAAATGTATGGATATACTTATGGCATTTCTCATGTATGTGATTCCAGGATTCGGACCTCACATACAAATATAAGAGTTTCTGTTCAGTAATAATAAAAAGCTTCTTCATCTCACCAATAGATGTCTCTCGTGAAAATTCTAGTGATTCATGTACAATGTTTCGAAATTGGATCATAGACTTCCATGTTCTTCTTCATCTATGTTGAGATGTCAAAAAATAATAAGATAAGCAATACAGTCATGACCACATTATTAGAGTCTACGTGTCTTGTGGTAGGGTAATGACACCTCGTTGTTTAACATAATTTACAAGCTGTTTATGCGTGACGTCACGACATTGTCACCCCACTTGAGTCACCTCTCTTCACAAATAAATATCAATTCACATTGTGACAATTGGCTATTTTAAGTTGGGAGTAATATCGAATTTAACTCACTCTGCATATGGTATAAAGGATATTATTATACTCTTTGTTTTTACAACATTCCGTATAGATTATTTTGCCTTTTTACATTTATTTGTTTGCGGCAACAACGGTTTAAGTGATCACTTCACACACGTGTAACATTCACCGATTCTACCTATTATTAACATCCTTAGTGCTCAAATTCTTGGAATTGTATGAACCAATTTAGAAACATTGTTGTTGAATCACTAGAACTTCACTAGATACATCTTTTGGTGAGATGACAAGAAGCTTTTTATTGAGCAGAAACTCTTTTTATTAGTATGTGACTTCCGAATCCTGGATTATAATCACACACATGAGAAACGTAAGAAATTATCATTTTCATTTTTATCCATGAATTTTTTGGTCTCCCTCTAGATGTGTTTCGAGTAAGATTCATGGCGATCGCCTGGTTTACAATATGGTCATGTTCTCTACGTCCTATGTGCCCATACTATCTCAATCGCCTTTCCTCTACCTTACTATTGATATATCGCTCACTCCTTCACGTGAACGTCATAAATCAAAAATCGTCAATTTTCAGTTGTGCATGTTTTCGGAATGCCGAGAAAATGTACTATATCCCAGCAAAAGAGGCATATAGATTTATATTATCCACTGACACTTCGTGATGGAATTGCATTTTAATATATTATTAGATTAAAACCAATTTTTTTAGCTTTTTCACTTTATTTTTATTTGACCAGCGACCGGGTTTCGTCGTTACCGACATCATCAGACTGGTCTGAGGCATATTTTTAACTAAATATTTACCCGCTACAGGGCAAAAAGTGTTTTTTTTGCATTTTGAATAAAAGGTATTGTTTAATTATTTTTTTAAATTCGCTAAATATTCTTCAAATGGAGAAAAAACCTTCACGTTTCACTTAAAACGATATGTTGCACAGTAAAAAGTTCAATAAGTGGCTTGATATTTATTTTTAATACATTGTATAATATTTTTAAACTTAAAAAACGTTCTCCTGAAAAATCAAGTTTTTTGATTTATGACGTTCTTGAAAGGAGTGAGCGATATGTTTATATTATACCTCTGCAAAGAATGTAATTTTTATTATTATTTCTATGTGAATATTATTATAATGTTGTATTATATCGTCTGCCTCGGCTTGTAATCGCACAATGTAAAGATATACCTGCTCGGACGGACATAGTAATTTAGTTGCGTTTCTTCAGTCAACCAAGTACAAAATAGCGCTTCGCATCGCTTGACCTGAAGCTTCCCAAACATTTATTCTATTGAAATAATAAATTTATACATACTTAAGGCAGAAAAGCAGTGCCTAACCTGACTTCCCCGCGTGACATATAAAAACGCAACCAGTACCCTACCTTATTAAGTAGTACCAGCTTACCTTACTATCTACCTGTACTGCGTACCCTAGTAAGTAGCACCAGCTTACCTTACTAACTATCTCTACTGCCTACCCTAGTAAGTAGTACCAACTTACCTTACTATCAACCTCTACTGCCTACCCTAGTAAGTAGCACCAGCTTGCCTTACTACCTACCTCTACTGCCTTTCCTAGTAAGTAGCACCATCTTACCTTACTACCTACGTCTACTGCCTCAACAGTTCGCCTTCTCCTGAAGAGTTTTACGTGGTATCCTCGCAGCAATGAGCAAATGCTGACAAGTTCCTGATTGGCCTACACTAGATTATCCCTCCTGTTCCCAACACAGATTCAAATAAAAACATATTTATTTAGTTAGAAGAAACAAAAATCCACTTAATGATCTATAAACCTTGTATATAATAATCAAGGTAAATAATAAATGCAAAACCCATCTTAAAAAAAGTCTGCCTACCTTACTATCTACCTCTACTGCCTACCCTAGTAAGTAGTACCTAGCTTACATTACTACCTACCTCTACTGCCTAACCCAGTAAGTAGTACCAGCTTACCTTATTACCTACCTTTACTGTCTATCCTAATTAATTATCTGTGCACGCAACTGTATGTTCATATATATTATGTGTGTGTGTGTGTTATATGCATTATGTTATTTTATATTAAGAAGTTTTAATTTACACCTGTAGATGAAAACATCTGTTAGTTTTCGAAACTAATCGTGTTTAATGAAATAAAACTCATTAAGTGGTTTATTACGTACGAAAGATCTTTTCCATTGAAGCATAAATATAACTTCCGAAATTTTAGCATATTGAGATTATTTGGCATAATTAAGATTTTGTTATAGTTACACAGTTTGAGAATCATTGTTTTGGTCGATGGCTTCATTTGAAAAATTTCTGCCTCGACCAAACTAAGCTATGGGGAAGAGTCCGACAGCATTTGAATATTTCCACATAGCGGTGTACCCATGGACCCGGTTATACATTATTCAAATCATATCTCCTACGGACGCCGTCCGACGCTGTTCTACCAAGCGTGACCGACCGTGTCTTCTTCCATCGTCTGGTCTCCTGGGATATCAGGCAGGTGAATGATACATCTGGACCAAGTTAAAGGCAGCAGCTTTAAACGAGGACCTATTTATTTGGTGGTTTCATTTTGTGGGAGATGGTTCTCTGTGTTTATCTTCAATCGTTCATATTACTATCAGATTCTTAAGGCTACCCATTCTTCCTGGTCTCCTGGGATATAAGGCAGGTATATGATACGCCTTCTGGTATTGGACCAAATTAAAGGCAGCAGCTTTAAACGAGGACTTATTTATTAGGCTGTTTCATTTTGTGGGAGATGGTTCTCTGTGTTTATCTTCAATCGTTCGTATTACTATCAGATTCTTAAGACTACCCATTATTTCTGGTCTCCTGGGATATTAGGCAGGTATAATACGCCTTCTGGTATTGGACCAAGTTAAAGGCAGAAGCGTTAAACGAGGTCGTTATTTGGTGGTTTCATTTCGTAGGAGATGGTTCTCTTGTGTGCTTTATCCTCAATTGTCGCTATTACTAGAATATATTCTAGAGGCTACTTGTCTTACTGGCAATTCGCTTAATGTTTTATTGGGACATCGAAAACTCGGTGTATTATGCGCCTCCGTTTCTCCGGGTCCTAGATCAAGTTGAAGGCAGCGTTAAACGAGGATCGATTTATTTGGTCGTTTAATTTTGTTGTAGATCGTTCTCTTATGTGCTTATCCTCAATTGTCCCTATAAGTACCAGGTTCTTGAGACAATCAGTTCTTCTTGGCAATTTGCTCAATTCAGGGACGAAGCTTTTTTCTGCATGTTGTTGTCGAATGGAGCTTTTTCAATTACTGCCATTGTGGTCTCTGGAGGGTGGAAAAGGTAACAACCACCTTCAGCATCATACTTCGAACACATCTTGAATATTATATGCACTGATACATAATATGGCTTCAGAGTATCTAGAAGAGCTGTGCATTCCTGACGAATTGGTTAATAGACGTCTGAAGCTTCTCAAGTCACATTCGTACACAACCTCAGGCCAGGCAGGTGAGGTTTATGCCCTGCGTCATCTCAAAGCAATGTCGGAACAGGTGATCGATAAAGACCTTTTTGAAAAGTATAAATCACCTGCTGATTCACAGGCTGCAGAATAGGAGTGCTGTTGGGTGGAAGAGAATCCGGACCATAAAACTCAAATTCGAGTTATCTTAATATAGCTCAGTCTCAAATATTCTTTAATATAACTCAAATAATCTCAAATGTATCTCAAATAATCGCCTCGCTTTTATGTGATACTCGATCAACGTCTATCTGATGCGATGCCCTATTCACTATTTCGGTAGGATGACGATCAGAAAAAAATGCATTCAGATTTTTCAAATATATATAAATATATAACGCTTTTTTTTACAAAATACATATTTAAATAATACGAAATAGTTGGTAAATATACAATACATTTCAAATATAACGTTTCTACTTATATAATAAAGTAGATACTTGTGTTTAGAGATGGAGTTCATTTTACAATTATATTTTTTTAATGAGTTTTTTTCCATTACACACGACTAGTTTCGAAAACTATCAGATAGTCCTGATCCCCGTCCGATCTCGTATATTCCGGAGCTAGGAGATCTGCCTTCTGCCCACTGACCTTCTATTTTGCCTTTTATGATTAGGCGCAATAGCTCGTACTTGTCTCCTCTAGGCACTTGTCACTTGGGTGTTAGGGTATTATAAAAAATCCAGTGTCTGATAGAGTAAATAATGATACCACTTACCCAATTTGAGCTTACGATGTTGAGCCGTGAAGGGCCCTTGACCGGATATCTGCCGACTGCCAAAATTTCGAGAAATTGGCGATAGCGAACTTATCGATTAAATATAGGTACGCAAGTATCTAGCCATCGATACGGGTTTATACGTACAGACAGGAAAGGATTAAATGTCTTTTCACATCCTGCGCAGGTGTGCCCGGAATGACGCAACGCCATTATATTTTTGACTTGCCCCCTTTCATAACTGGGCGGGCCAGCGGTCGGCAAGATTATTGATATTTGATATTGATTATTGATTAAGAGTCAAATATGCACAATACAAATATAGTTGTCATACAGGAGAAAGTGACCAAGTGCATTTTTTACAAAAACGTGATCATTGACTATTTGATATCTTAGTAGCTTAATATTTTTTATACATTTATTTAAATCACAATTTATAAAAAAAAAATTGCAGAGACCCACCAAGCCACCTTGAGTGTCTTGTCGGTGGAGTTCTTTTTTAATACATTTTATATTGTTTTTAACGATTTTAACCTAATATAGACACAAAAAAGAGAAAAAATTAAGAATATAAACATTTTACAATTTTCATAAAATTAACTCTTGATTAAGAGCTTAGTTTTTTTGGAGAACTAAAAATATAAGATTGAGTTAAGTAGAAATTTATAGAAATTCAATTAAATTCTATAAAAAATGTAATAACCATACCGCTCACTCCTTTCAACAACGTCATATTTCAAAAAACTTTTCAAATATCAAAAGATTTTTCAGAAGATCGTTTTTAAAGTTTAAAAATATAATAAAATGTATTAAAAATAAAAATCAAGCCACTAATTGAAATTTTTACTGTGCAACAGATCTTTTTAGGTAAAATCTGAATGTTTTTTCTCCATTTGAAAAATATTCAGTATATTTAAAAAAAGTAATGAAACAATACATTTTCTTCAAAATGCAAAAACAACACTTTCTGCCCTGTAGCGGGTAAATATTAAGTTAAAAATATGCCGCTTTTGCTGAGATAAAGAACATTTTTTGGGCATTCCGAAAACATGCAAAACTGAAAATTGACGATTTTTTATATATATGACGCTGTTGAAAGAAGTGAGCGATTTGTGAATAAGTTTATTGAATAATAATTGACATTCGTTTGAAAATGCCATTACTAGGCGAAACAACTGTCACAATATGAATTTTTATCTGTTTTTACAACTATGAAATACAACTTAGTAGAATCAAAAAATCTGTGGTTGATTTAACAATTAATACATAAATTGTGAGTAAGTTTTTGGACACACTCAAAATGTTGTGAACATTTTTATCCCTCCAAATTTTATCCAACCTCGTCATGGTATTTTTCAGTAAATATTTACAAGACACACATAAAATATTAAAATTTAAAAAAATATCTTTATGAATAATAATACTTGTATAATTATAATTATTTTAATTAAAATTTATGGGTTTCTGCGATGATTTCAGTACTGATATCTTAACGTTATGAAACTCCCATCTTTAAAAATACAATTATCCCATCCACCCAATAAGAAAAGCAATCGTTTCACACAGATAACGATGCAAATTTATTTTGTTTAATTTAATATTAGATGCTTTGAGATCGTACTGAGGATAAGTGTTTAAATTTAATATAAAAAAACAGACTGCCAGTCTGCTGGCTCTGTGACTGATCGTTTTCCTGCCTCCTTTTGAAGTATAATTAAGGATTCCATTCCCCTAGGATTGAGAATAGAATTGGGATTGACTGGACCCTTCAATATTTTATTTATTTATTTATTTAAACTTCATGTACAGAAAAGAAGTAAGTACATTGGCGGGCTTATTGCTAAAAAGTAATATCTTCCAACCAACCAAAAACAGACTAGTGATATTCACAACTGTCATCTATCCTTGGTGAACTCCAAAATATCTAGACGTTTCAAAAATAAAGTAGTGTGGTTGTCAATCATGGGTAGAATTGGTGAATGTTACACGTGTGTATGGTGATCACTTAACCAAGCCAATGAAAGCCGTAAGTCCTGTATTTGCCCAGACTTCCATATTCTTCTATGTTAAGATCATCTTCTTCATCTATGTTAAGATGTCAAAAATGTTAAACTGATGAGCTCCAATCAGTCTTCAATGCCGCAGGGCGATTGATAACGCGTGTAACATTCACCAATTCTACACATGATTGACAAGTGATCACTTAAACCAGCCTATGGCGGTCGCAAGCATTCTTCACATTCTTCTTCATCTACGTTGAGATGTCAAAAAATAATGTGTGGCAATCATACGTAGAATCGGTGAATGTTACACGTGTGTAAAGTGATCAATTGACCAAGCCTTTGCCGATCGTAAGCCCTGTAAATGTCCAGACTTCCATATTTTATTTATTGTTTCGGCATTAACTTTGTGGTAAGACATGTTACAATAATTAAAGAAAACACTTCGTTTTTTACCACTTGAGTTTAATTATAGACTACATGTTTCAGAAGCTAAACTTCCATCATTCAGGTCTGTAATTATGTTATTATACAGACCTGAATGATGGAAGTTTAGCTTCTGAAACATGTAGTCTATAATTAAACTCAAGTGGTAAAAAACGAAGTGTTTTCTTTAATTATTGTTCCATATTCTTCTTCATTTATGTTGAGATGTCATTAAATAATGTAGACAGTCTGTGTGGTGTAGTGGACTGGTCACAATGGCATGCGCAGCTCTGCGGTGACCAGTGATTGCCTCCGGACGGGGTAGGAACGGTGGTCGATCATCCGTGACCGCGTTTTGGCGTTCTGCTTCTGCACTGTGCGGTGGAGTGAGGAGAATGTAAAAAAAATAGAAAGGAATACTGTTAAAATTAAAGCGAATCGCTTCGGTGATTCCTGAGGAATTAGTCATTTTTGACGAGTCCAAACATAGCCTTGAGATGAAGACTGACCGGAGCATTTCGTCGTAACGTAACACATTACGATGCGAGCATTCGTATAGTCAGTACAGCGAGCCGAGCGCTCCATCCATAGTTTCGGATGCTCGCTGCGAGCGATGTTACGACGTTATGTTACGACGAAATGCTCCGGTCAGTCTTCACCTTAGTGTTTCAGATTTTAAAAAATATGTATTTTGGATATCTTCAGACGCAGTTTCAGAGTTCTCGCTCGATCACTAGGACAACTGACACATTAGCGCTTCCCACGAGTAGTATAAACTCTAAACGAGGTTCCTATATACTTATATCGTTCATCAAAATTGGTCAACTATGAATATGGGAATTTCGATATGTTCTACTCGACATTGTCAGCACTGAGATTGCGTACATAGCAAGTCGATATTCATATCATGGTGTGTCCCGATTTTCCCATAATTTGTCTTGGACTTGAGATTTGATCTTCCCTTTTCCCCTTTCCCTCCCTCCCGTCCCTGTTCCAGGTATTTATATTAAATTACATTTTTGAAAATTTGTAACTGGAATGTTACAAATACCTGTTTTTTCGTTACTCGTTGATTTAAATGTATTTATGTAACTGTTCTGTAAAATTTCCAAATAAAATAAATAAAAATAAATCCAGGCAACATATTCGTCCGCCTCCATAGTGTAATGGTCAGCACGCTCGGCTACCGTACTGGAGGTCCCGGGTTCGATTCCCAGAGGGGAAGGGGTCAAATAAGTACACGTGATTATATTCACATACTCAAGAAACGCTAGAAAACACGCTTTTCATTTTTTTATTTTATTTTTAACTTATAACTCCTAATTAGAGATATTCCAAATTTGTGAACAAGTATATTTAAACACACTCAAAATGTTGTAAATATATTGACTGGTCAAATTATAAGCTAAAAATAAAAATAAAAAAAATTGATTCCATTCCTCGACATAACATATCATTCTTCAGTAATTCCTTCTCTATCCAATCGGCCAGACTGTGGAATGAATTATCTCGTCTTGAAAACAAATGCACCTTCTCTAATAATAACTTTTCAGAAACTTCTGAGACATTACTATCTATCATCAGAATCCTAACTGCCCATCAAACCTCCTCCCTTAGTTTTTCCCTCTACCTCATTCCCTAAACTCCCTTTTTCCTTTGCCTTCCTTACTATCATCAATTTGTAGTTTTTTTTTTAATATTCAAGTACTATCTGACCTCTGATTGCAAACAGCCATATTAGGTATCAAACGTTTTTGACCAATAAATATCACTAGTCTGTTTTTGGTTGGAGCCCACCAATGTACCTATTTCTTTTCTGTACATGAATTTTAAATAAATATATTTATTTATCAAAACATGTTGCATACACAAGTCATATATATAACATTCCCGATGAGTAATTTCTATTTCTCATTTTGGGACATGGGATTAAGGTTAACAAGACTGGAACACAAATAATAAAGTTGCAAAAAAGTTTTTTTTAATAATCAAAACTAATTTATGCAAAATATAAAAACAATAAACAGGTATAATAAATAGGCATAAGATGCATATTTAAAAGAAATAAATGAGAAAAACACAAGTTAAAAAGCATATTTAATATAAACAAATGAGAAAATATAAGATATGAGGAAATATTAAAAACATAAGGTAAAAACAAAATAAGAAAATATGACTAAACACTACATTTATATCTTTCCATAAAGTATTTTTTCAGATCATTTATCTTGGATTCCCGAATCTGGCAATATATGTTAAGGACCTTACTCCAAATTTAGTAGTGTTTATCGGCTCCACATGTATTTTGTCATGTCCTCGTGTATTATGATTATGAATTTCTTTATTGGTAAAAAAAATTCTGTATATTTTCTGTTTTCTGTATATTTTATCTTATAAAATGAATATAACAGTCAAAATTTATTTCATTTATTATTTTTTGACATCTCATCAAAGATGAAGAATATGGAAGTCTGGGCATTTACGGGGCTGACGACCGTCATCGGCTGGTTTAAGTGATCACTTTACACACGTGTAACATTCACCAATTCTACCCATTATTGACAACCACACTACTCAAATTCTTGGAAGTTCTATATATATGAACCAATTTAGAAACCTTGTTCTTGAATCACTAGAACTTCACTAGAGACATCTATTGGTGAGATGTAAAGAAGCTTTTTACTAAGCAGAAACTCTTACATTAGTATGTGAGGTCCGAATCCTGGATTATATAATCACACACATGAGAAACGCCAAACTAGTGAAGTTCTAGTGATTCAAGAACAAGGTTTCAAAATTGGTTCATATGAATTTCTTTGTTAAAAATCGGTATTGTATTGCTGTGAGTCGTTTTAAACATTGTTTGAATAATGGCGGTTGAGTTATTCAACCATTTACTTTTTGTCCAAATTTGGCACAGAGCAACGCTGCGCTCGTCTGGTATTGATTTACTGGTGTAGGAAGTGCTACTGCTCCACTTGGCGCCGGGTGAGACCTCGTTACTGCGAACCGGGGTGGACTTATGACGCGTGTACCGAGTACACATCGACTGCTGACGCATCCCGTTTTGCGTCAGCGAAAAAAAAAACGTATCTTTTTTTATTATTTTACTATTTATTTGGCTATATTCTCAATATTATTAATATTTAAAGCATTTACTTTGTGGTTAGTCATTTTTACTTATTTTTTTTTTACAAAAATGTTAATAAAATTAGTATATAACCACTCACCGAGATTTTTACGTCTACCGGTTTCGAGACGTACCCGTCTCTTCGTCAGGACAATCACTAACACAGCATGCAAACAATACTACCCTTCACCACCATAGCACCATTTACACACTCAAAACTATACAAAATGTCTAACACATGCGATTTTTGGTCGACCCGATTTAATTGGCAGTCACCCAGTGAAAGGATGTTTCTGCCAGTGTCAAGTTTTATTTTTCATTTACAAACAAAAAAAATGTCGAAAATAATAATAACAATTAATACTATTTTTGACATCTCATCAAAGATGAAGAAGAATATGCAAGTCTGGGCATTTACGGGGCTTACGACCTTTAAAAAAAAACTAACTAACCGTCACGCCGCTTCTCCGCAGGGGTAGGCAGAGAGAAAAGAGCGCCACACCACTCTGTCCTTGCAAACATTCTTCGCCTCTTCCACGTTCATGCATCTCCTCATACATACCCGCCGATTGTTACGACTCCGAACCTGACCACTTTCAAGTATCTGGCATACCTGATCGTGCCATGTTTTACGACCTTTTAAGGTGTAAAAAAAAGATTGACATCTCAAAAGAATGTGGAGTTTTCTTATAGTGTAAATCTGGTTCAAGATGACGAATTGTGAATACGCGCACTAGTGTGAGAATGAAAAATAAGCATGAATGGACTTATTCATAGCCCGTACTAAATTAATAGGTTACCATCGAGCCGCGAGGCACTTCTTAAACAATGCGTCGTAAAATGAGAATTAATGTACCGCTAAGAACCTGTTCCGAGAGTACATCACCTGCCCATCGTATTAGGAACGAGTGTGACGTCTAATAATACAACCCGTGGGTGTGATGGACCCGGTTCATCAATCTTTGGGTAGAGTTTTTCATGCGTCATTAGGATTTCGTCTAGTTGTAAAAACTAACTAACTAACTAACCGTCACGCCGCTTCTCCGCAGGGGTAGGCAGAGAGAATAGAACGCCACATTACTGTGTATTTGCAAACATTCTTCGCCTCATCCACGTTCATGCATCTCATCATACATAAACGCCGATTGTTACGACTCCTAACCTGACCACTTTCAAGTATTTGGCATACCTGATCGTGCCATGTTTTTCTCGGTCTTCCACTGCTTCTTTTCCCAATTACATTCGCCTCATAAAATTGTTTTACCGTTCTTTCCTCACTCATTCGCTCTACATGTTCAAACCATCTCAACACACCTTTCGTCTAGTTGTAAAGGTAATTAATCTTTTTTGGCATCTCAACATAGAGGAAGAAGAATATCGAAGTCTGGGTGTTTATAGGGGTTATGGACCTGTTATAGGCTTGTTGAATGATCACTTTACACACGTGAAATTTTCGCCATTCTGCCCATGATCGACAGCCACACTACTCAAATTTTTGGAACTCTTACATATCACTCACTCCTTTCAACAACGTCATATATTAAAAAACTTGGTACAGTCAAACGAAGCTAAAATACGGTAAAATATAGGTAAATACATTAAACTAAACTGAAATAATACTAAATTTATTTCGTACAAAAAAGTATGTCTAAATTGTATCATAAAACTGTAAAAGGTAAAATAGAAACAAGTTAATCGAAAAAATACAGCAAAATTGTAAAATAAATATTAAAATAGAAAACATAGAAAACGGTAAACTTTCATACAAAACGGTAAACTTTTATAAAAAACAGTAAACTTTTACAGCAAACAGTAAAGCAAATGTCCTCAAATATAGCAAAAATAACATTAAATACAGTAAAACTGTGAAATAAATCTGAAAACGGTAAACTATTATGGAAAACTGTAAACCACATGTATTGTAGTAATATGTGTATTATAGAAAACAGTAAAACGAAAAATAATAAAATAAAGCAACATCCATTCCACTATGAAAATAAACAAGGCGAATCGAACATATAAAGTCAAGTAGCCATATCGCGAATTGTAAAATAAAGATAAAAATAGTGAACTAAATTATACAAAACAGTAAATTTAAACTGAAAACAGTCAAACGAAGAGTAGGAAAATAAAGCTGAATACAATTCAACAGAACTGAGACTGCAGAGTGATCAATGAATGACAGAAATTAGTCATTGCACTATTGTGCATTGTTGTGATGTACATATGTAAGGCGTTTGTACGTAATATATATATACTATATACATACATGCACTTCTAAAGTGTTCACTAAAGAAAAATGAAAACATCCATCGGCCGTGGTTGATTACGTCTTCAGTATTGAATATTGTTGTGTCCGGAGAAATGATGTCGAATGCCAAACTGTGGGAACCCATATATTTATGTGTAGCTTCTCTCGACAGCTGGAGTATAAAAAAGCAATCATAAGTAGTACTCTAGAGCTGCTGTATCAATCCAAACAGCACCTATTTAGTAATGATAATAAGTAAATTTCAACTAAAAAAAACTGATTCCCACAACAAGAGATTAACATGTTATTTCCACTAACAATCTGGTTACGAAAACTAGAGATTAACATGGTATTTCCACTGAAAAAAACAATTCCCACAACTAGAGATTAACTTATTATTTTCACTAACAATCTGGTTACGAAATCTAGACATTAACATGGTATTTCCACGTAAACAAATGATTCCCACAACAAGAGATTAACATGTTATTTCCACTAACAATCTGGTTACGAAATCTAGAGATTAACATGGTATTTCCACTAACAATCTGGTTACAAAATCTAGAGATTAACATGGCATTTCCACTAAAAAATTGATTCCCACAACAAGAGATTAACATGTTATTTCCACTACTAATCTGGTTACAAAAAACAGAGATTAACCTGGTATTTCCACAAAAAAAAAACTGATTCCCACAACAAGAGATTAACATGTTATTTCCACTAACAATCTGGTTTCGAAAACTACAGATCAAAATGGTATTTTCATTAGTAAATTAGTCTCCAACACTATTGTTTAATGAAAACATTGATTGCTTGTTTACATTATTGGAACACTGTTGTTTAATGAAAATGTCATGTTGATCTTTTGTTTTGGGAACCAGATTGTTAGTGGAAATGACGTGTTAATATCTTGTTGTGGGAATCAGTTTCTAAGCGGATATACCATTTTTAAGTTTTTCTTAGTATCTATTGTAACACGTGTTTCGATGCATTCCGCGTCATTTTCAAACACCATATACCATTTACAACATTTTAAGTGTGTCCAAATACTTGTTCACAAATCTGGATTATTTCCAATTATAGGAGTTATTTTTCATATTATTTTTTGATATCTCATCAAAGATGAAGAAGAATATGGAAGTCTATGAATATCTAAGAATATGCCCCGTAAATGCCCAGACTTCCATATTCTTCTTCATCTTTGGTGAGATGTCAAAAAATATATATAATACCAAATACCATGTTAATCTCTCGATTTGATCATCATCAATATTGATAATAATCTTTCTGTTGAATGTTTCCAGATTGTTAGTTGAAATATCTCGCGTTTTGGTTTGGACTGACTTGCTATTGAAAGTTGAAAACGACACGTTTTTGAAACCAGCTTGGCAGAGTAGAAATACCATGCTGATCTCTTGTTTTGGGAACCAACTTGCTATTGAAAGTCGGTGCCTCATTTTCGAAACCAACTTGATAGTGGAAAAAACATGTCAATCTCTTGTTTTGTTTTGGGAACCATCTCGTCAGTGGAATAAATACCATGTTAATCTCTCGTTTCGGGAACCAGAGTTTGAGAAGCTGGATTCAATTAACCGGCGCAAGCCTTGGAACGACCTTGGGCGGGACTATCCCCTCCAGCGCTTCAATGGTCGTGTTAATACGTCACAAACAAATAATCGAACACACACAACATCCGTCCGTTCGTCGGACGACCGGTTATCTTGAACGGATAGTCGGCGGTATGGGAATCTTACGGATTGTGCGCTGGTTTCGGTTTAAACGCTATACGAATAATCCCAGGTAAATGTTGAGTAATAACAGTCGAAATGGTATCAACTAATAATAGTCGGAATTAGCAACATTTTTATGACCTTTTTAGGATAATGAGAGCGGGTTGGAAACAAATGTAGCAATCTCCTATTTTTTTTAAATTTTAACAGCGATCTAGTTTTTCTATTTAAAATCAAAATTATATATGTAACTTCTTAATTAACCATCACGCCGCTTCCCTGCAAGGGTATATGGTATTTGAAATATTTGATTTTGCCAAGTTTTCCTCGGTCTACTTCTGCTTCTATTTCCAACTACATTCGCTTCATAAATTTGTTTTACCGTTATTTTCTCACTCGTTCGTTCCACATGTCCTAACCATCTGAAAACGCTTTCTTAGTTTTATCGATAATGCTTATCTCAGCCTTGCATTCTTTCCTTATATCACCATTCGAACATCTATCATACATTGTTTTGCCGCACTGAGTGATCGCATTCCGACTGTTCATTCAGTCGAGTTTCATCCTTCTTTTACCAACTTCATGCTCCACTTCCATAAATCTTGGGTTGTAGGTTCCAGGAATCCATTTTGTACTGCCAGTTTATATGATGCTGGGCAATATTATATCCAGATTCAACTGTATCCCATTTTAATGTAAATTTAATTCAATTCCATTTCTCGATATCACCCCATTTTTTTAATCACACCAACGCTGGTTTGGACATATGGAGAGAATGGATAACGAGAGAATGATTAAGAAAATATTTGTGGCGAATGTGAGCGGAAGAACAGAACGAGGAAGACCGAAAAAACTTGGCACGATCAGATCAGAATCTAAAATCTGGTTGTGTCAAAAGTCTAAGTATTCGGAGGGCATGTATGACTAGATAGATGTATGGACGTGCAATGCTAGGGCCGTATGTCAGGATACAAGAGTGTGGCGTTCCATCCTCTCTGTCTACCCCTGCGGAGAAACGCCATTATGGTAGTAGTAGTAGTAGTAATTCCTAACGTCCAATCGACTCTGAAATCTAGCTACGGCTTATACAACACCGGTTATCATGGCCATATTTAGGCTTCAACTTTATAAGTTTTATAGACTATACCTACTTGTGAGTGGGTTTACTCTTTATGTTTAAAGTTACTATAATTTCATGTATATCATTCATAAGTTAAAATCCAGGTAAAACACTCGCTATATCACTAAAAGTATGATTCTGGGATATCCTAATATTTTAATTAGCAGTGCTCATAAGAGACGGAAAAGATCCGGTCGTCCAAAAGATCCGCATCAATGGATCTATCACCGTGATCCGCTCACTGAATCAGCGTAACTGAACGCGTGATTAAGATCCGATCACGTCTGACGCTAATGACAGACCATTATTTCTCGGCAGATTAATTTCGGCTGCCAGAAAATAGAGCCGGGAATTCTCAAGTTCAATTTCAAGTCTCGGCTCAGTTAGTGTAAAGTGTAAACTATCGTTATAAATAACGTGACCAAGTTCATGGAACCACGCTTGGTGTCATGGTCTGAAAGTTCAACGGGGACTTGGCATTTCCGTAGCTGATGGTAACGCTTTCTCGAGGCAGTCTGGAGAGATCAGACGTCTTATCGCCATTGCCAAAAGTGCCATATCTAAGCTAGACGAAATCTGGAAACACCGGAGTCTGAATCATAACGATGGAATGGAGGAGTGTCCATTGGTAGCGTAAAGCTGTCCAATATACGATATGCAGACCAAAGACCCAAAAGATATGATAGATCTCCTTAAACGAGTAGAGATTGAGAGCGAGGCACTGGGACTGGAGATTAACCAGAGCAAGACCAAGATCATGATCATAGATCTATCTAAGAAGTTTGGTGATCTCGGGAACTCGCTCCAATGTTTAGAGATAGTAAACGAGTTTCAGTTCCTTGGATCTCAAATCAGCAATGTAGGAACTTGTGAAGGAGAGATCAGACGTCATATCGCCATCGCCGAAAGTGTCATGTCTAAGCTAGAGAAAATCTTGAAAGACCGGGGTGTGAGCAACAACACCAAGATGAAGCTTGTCAGTAGTTTGGTCCACTCCATTTTTCTGTATGCTGCTGAAACATGGACCATAAAAGTAGCAGAAAGGAGAAAAATTGACGCATTTGAAATGTGGTGTTGGAGGCGCATGCTCCGAATTCCATAGACAGCTAGACGCACCAACAAGTCCATTCGTCAGGAGTTACACGTCAGGCTCTGGAACAAATATTTGGAACCCCTAAATTATTTCTTTTTTATTTTAAAACAATATTTGTGTTTTTATTATCGACACAAATATTTAAATTTCATACTATTTCTGTGAGCCTAAGCGGCTGATTATTAGAAATAGGTATCAAATTGTGACTTAAGAGAAACTCTGACTTAAGAGTCCGCGACATTAACCACGGGACCCGACACGTATATAAATATATATTTAAATAATCTCATCACACAGTACATTTGAGTACACAAAAGATATTTACTGTTGGGTTTAGAAAGCTTTTAATTAGCAGAGACCCTTTTGTTTGTATGCATGATCTCAGATTGTTTTACATATTGGGAAACGCCTGAAAACCTGATTTTCAATTTTTCATACAGCTTATACTTTGACCAGTTATTTTTACCCACAACATTTTGAGTGTGTCCAAATACTTTTTCACTTATCAGGGTTTCTACACATAAGAGTTAATTTTACATTTTAAAACGTAAAAATGTAAAATAACTCCTAAATGCAGAAACCTAAATTTTTACAAACTAAAAATTTTGTCGTATATAGTTTCTAAGGGAGATTTTTTTTGCTTCCTCAGAGTTTCTAAGATTCTGATAAATTTTAATATGGCTAGTCCTAGATATATTAAGTTGCTGCTTACAATAATAATAAACGGTCGTTCAACTAAGTTAAATTGAGATCCATCTGCATCCGCACGCGTAAAACAGCAATAGCAGTAAAGTAAAAAGAGCAGTCTTACTCCCTCCTCCTTCAATAATAACAGTATAAAAAGTCTCACCCTTTTGCTTAGTTCGTCTTAAATTACCTTCTCAAATTTTTTTTATAGTGCGCCCCTCAAATTTGAATACCGATTAATCAATTTACACTCACGGGTAAAAGTGTATTCTCAATTATGCGTGCGATTTTGAGGGGTTTTGAATATGTGACGCGATTTTATGGATGTGCCACTAAAAATTTGCGTACTGAGTTTTTACTATGCAATTTTCTGGTTCAAGTTACCGCCGGCATAATAAGTGCTTGACGCTGAAATTAAAACAAAAAAATAATTAATTAATTATCACGTCGCTTCCCGCAGGGGTAGGCAGAGGATATTGAACGCCACACTAATCTGTCTTTGCAAACAATCTTAGCCTCTTCCATATTTATTTATTTTATTATTTATTTGTTCGGGAATTATACAGCTTTATATTTTAAAAAGTATATAAAAAAATATACTGTTTCAATCAGTCTTGATAAAGAAGCGGTTAGCTTGGAAACCGGTAGACATTATAATTAAGTTATAATTAAGTTATAATATCGTCCGCCTCCGTAGTGTAATGGTCAGCACGCTCGGCTACCGTTCTGGAGGTCCCGGGTTCGATTCCCAGGGGGGGTCAAATAAATATAAGTGATTTTTTCACTATAATATTTATTCAATATTACCCTGGACTGGTACCTGAAGCGGATGGCTGATCACCTTTCCTTCATGTGTAAACAATCGAGATAACACTGCGTTTATATAAAGCAGTGCCCTATGCACCATTGGGGTGCGGATAAGGGTTTTTTATAATAAAATATTGTATGTTGTATTGTATAATAAAATATAAAATGATGGTAGTAGTAGTATAATAAAATATTTTTACTGATTTTAAAACAAAGTTACATTTTAATTATAAAAATATAGTATTACCGCAACATCCATGTGTGTGTGTAAGGTGCTACTCCTGAGTTGACATAGGTTATGATTTTACTTTTTTTCAACCGTTATATTGGTGAACCTTTGGGCTTCCGACTGGCGATTGGAAGCCAGCCAACGATAGTCAATTGGGTGAATGATATAAGACAGATTGTCACGCGAGTTGACAGCTCGTGTGCCAAATGATGGTCGGGAATGTTGGCAGATTTAAGCGTTAATAGCGTGAAATATCAGCGTATAGATAATGTTCGGATCCACTCACTTCCTTCAGAACACAGCGGTTTTGTGCACTATTTAAAAAAAAAAACACTCGAATATACCACTTAATGAGTTTTCCAACCCTTATGTATGGAAGCGAAGCATGGAGTTGGCAAAAGAAGGATGAAAGCCGACTGAATGCAGTCGAAATGCGATCACTCAGACGAATGTGTGGCAAAACAATGTTTGATAGATGTTCGAATGATGAAATAAGGAAATAATGTGAGGCTGGGATAAGCATTATCGATAAAATTAAGAAAGGTGTGTTGAGATGGTTTGTACATGTGGATCGTATGAGTGAAGAAAGAACGGCTAAACAAATTTATGAGGCGAATGTAGTAATATAATGGAAAAAGAAGCAGAGGACGACCGAGGAAAACTTGGCACAATCAGGTATGTCAAATACTTGAAAGCGGCCGGGTCAGGAGTCGTAATAATCGTCGGGTATGTAAGTATGAGGAGATGCATGAATGTAGAAGAGGCAAAGAATGTTTGCAAAGACAGAGTGGTGTGGCGTTTGATTCTCTCTGCCTACCCCTGCGGGGAAGCGGCGTGATGGTTAGTTAGTTAGTTTTAAAAATTAAATTAAAATCAAATCTTCTTATCTTAGAAGATGAAAACATCTGTATGTTTTTGAAACAAGTCGGATAAATAAATAAAAGTCATTAAAAGGTATATTCAAGTGTTTATTTTTTTTTTAATAATCAACATATCATTGCACAAAGTTAATGCCGAATCAATAAATAATATTGATGATTGGCTTGGATTGGCATGTGCTATTATCCATATTTTTTCTGATCGGTGCTCTTTATCGGTCCGTGAACACGTTGCGCGTAAATTCGATCACGCTAAACTGTCGTAGTCGCTTTCGTTTTTCAAAACCGTACTGCCGGACGGTAAAATTACGGGTAGTGCTCAAACGCCCTCTCCGTTCTCCGTTTTTAATATTTTCAATGTGAAATGACATTGCGTATTCGTTACCTCGTAATATATTATTATAACGAAAATATCTTTGTTTCAGGTAAATGATTTTTTCATCACAACTGAAGTCTCCCGAATGGAGTTAAGGTCAGAAATTTTATGTAAATAAATGGTTCGAGTGCGTTTTAAATTATAGTAGAGAGCATATAGAGCATAGTATATATATATATATATATATATATATATATATATATATATATATATATATATATATATATATATATATATATATATATGTATGTATATATATATGTATATGTATATATATATATATATATATATATATATATATATATATATATATATATATATATATATATATATATATATATATATATATATGTATATGTATATATATATATATATATATATATATATATATATATATATATATATATATATATATATATATATATATATATATATATATATGTACATATATATATATATATATATATATATATATATATATATATATATATATATATATATATATATATAAATATATATATATATATATATATATATATATATATATATATATATATATATATATATATATATATATATATATATATATATATATATATATATTTATTATATATATATATATATATATATATACTTATATATTTCTTATATGTACTATTATTAATTTTAAAAATCTAGTCAGTAAAAATTTTAATCAGATGTATTAATTACCTGATTCTTATAATTCGGGGAGTACCCATTCCTTATCAAATAATCTCTAAAAACAATACTTTACTGATGACACCAATTTGACAAATGTAATTATTAAAATTGATTAAAATGACGTAAAAATATAAGTATAAAAAAATTACGAAATAAAAAAAAAACATCATAATCAATTTGTTTTAAATCTCAATATCTCAGTGCTAAATTCATCAAAGAAAGCATTTAACCCTCGGATGGGCCCAACGTCTATTGACCCTAGATTACAAGACATTCGTAATATTTACGACGGACGTTCTCAGTGCTCCCCGCATCTGTGGGGAGCACTGAGGCAACACATGTGAATAATGTAGTGACAACTAGTATGTATAATTCTTTACCCATGTTTTATGTTCGTATTTTATATAAAGTTGTCAAAAAAGATGTGCACATATTTTATTTATTTTTTTACTAAACGTTGTTGGTATAATGTGAGTTTTTCTTATCGTCGTATCTTTTACGATAGTCCCGTTAAAAATCAAGTTGTGGGCTTTCGATTACCCCGCCTTAAGGCCCAACAGACTTGAAATCGCAACATGATTTTCTTCTATCCCCGGTAAAATTTAACGTAATTGAATTTTTCCTAAAACACTGTTTTCGTATTGAAAAAATGTTTTTTTCGAAAAAATTTTTTTCTAAAAAAAAGGATTTTATGTGCAGGTAAGGAATTTAAAAAAATGAAAAAATGATTCTTCAATGTTTATTCTAAAGGAACAAAAAAATCCAATATATTATAAGTACATTATATGAAATGACGTCGGCTCTTAGCGTTGCCGAACGCTGAATAAATTATGTGATTGCGAATATGGCCTTAACGCATGCAAATATCGGCTGTCCAAACTTAAAATACAGTAAGGGACATTTTTGTGTAGTACGTTTTTTTTTTGCATTTTTGGACTAAGTATAATCTATATAGTCCAAAAATGCAAAAAAAAACGTACTACAAAAAATATGACCCTTACTGTGTTTTGAGTTTGAATAGCCGATATATCGTTATACCTTTTCGTGTAAAATAACTTATTTTTCACTGATAATGATCATTTTTCTTGGGGAACTGTATATTGTTTGAGATGCAGCCCGGACTAATCGAGGTATTTCCGTAAAATCAATTCAGAATTATTACCGTATCAAACGATTACGTCGTTACCATTAGCGAGTAATAAAAATTGTTATTAAATCCAGGAACGTTTTTACGTTTTATGGGTTCATGTTGATACTAGCGCGAGGTTTTATCACCCCTGATATCATCGCCAAGTGCGAATCGCAGGTTGACCGCTGTCCGAGGATTTCGCCTGCCGTCTGGCACGGCCTAAACGGGGTTCAGCATTGAATCTGCGCTTCAATGACGCGTGCGAATTATGTCATCTCGAACGAAGAGCGAAATGACATAATTTAAAATGAGACTTTGAAACGGTCTTAAAAGTGACTGGTTAATATGTAAAACATTTATGTATTAATTTTTAAATCAAACACAGGTCTTTGAGTGTACTTAGTTGTATTTTATTAAAACTGTCACTTAGAATTGTATAGCTACATAAGTACCGTCAGTCCATTTGATCTTTACATTCGTTTGAAAATGCCATAACTAGGCGAAACAATTGTCACAATATTAATTTTTATGTGTTTTTTTTAAAAAATAAAATACAACTTATAGACCCAAAAAATCTGTGTTTGCAACATTTTGAGTGTGTCCAAATACTTGTTCACAAAATCTGGATTATCTCCAATTACAGGAGTTATTTTCATATTATTTTTTGACATCTCATCAAAGATGAAGAAGAATATGGAAGTCTGGGCATTTACGGGGCTGACGACCGTCATAGGCTGGTTTAAGTGATCACTTTACACACGTGTAACATTCACCAATTCTACCCATTATTGACTACCACACTACTCAAATTCTTAAATATATAGAACTTCCAACTTCCCCGTAAATGCCCAGACTTCCATATTCTTCTTCATCTTTGATGAGATGTCAAAAAATAATCTGTGTTTGATTAAAAAATTAAAACATAAATAAAAATTGAGTTCTACAAATTAAACGCCGAATCAATAAATGTAAAACATTTTATGGATTATTTATACGTGTGATATTTCGTAAAAAATATCAATTAGGACATTTTAATGTGCCAAAAAACAATGTATGATAGATGTTCGAATAGTGAAATAAGGAAGGAATTCAAAGCTGAGATAATCATTATCGGTAAACTTAAGAAAGGTGTGTTGAGATGGTTTGGACATGTGGAACGAATGAGTGAGGAAAAACAAATCCTTACTCGATCTCTTAAGACCCAATATACCATAAATCGAATCTCAATTTTCTCTTTACCCAGGTAACATTTGACGTAATTGTTATTTTTTGTCGCTTAAAATACCGTTTATTTATTGAAACAGATATTTTTAGGTGAAACCTGAAGGTTTTTTATCTATAAAAATATTTCGTATATTTAAAAATAATTAAACAATACCTTTTGCTTCAAACTGCAAAAACAACACTTTCTGCCCTGTATCGGGTAAATATATAGTTAAAAATATGCCGCTTTTGCTTGAATATAGTAGGTACATATTATGGGCATTCATTATGAAAATTGACGATTTTTGATTTATGACGTTCTTGAAAGGAGTGAACGACATGTCTTATATTTTTTTATTTGCTTTCAATAGTCATGTGTTTCTTCTTCCAGATTTTTTCTCATATGTATATAGCTCTTAGGTTATATACGTATTACATGCATACAAGTACGATTGAAATGTTGAGGCGAGTGCCATCTGACCGCAGTGCGGCATAAGAGTTTAAAGTATCGGATTTGTGGTAAGCTACCACTGCTTTGCGGTGTCTCACAATTTGAACACGCACCTAGCGTATCTCCACACACATATCGTATTGCAGAATTAATAAATTAAGATATATGAGTAGTGAATATTCCACGTTATGTTGAAAAATTAAGTTGTTTGGTCGATGGCGTTAGAAAATTAAAAATATCAACGTTCATAAATGCGATCTCTCAGAAGAATGTGCGACAAAACGATGTATGATAGATGTACGAATAGTGAAATAAGGAAGGAATGCAAAGCTGAGATAAGCATCATCGATAAAATTAAGAAAGGTGTGTTGAGATGGTCTGGACATGTAGAACGAATGAGTGAGGAAAGAACGTATAACAAATTTACGAGGCGAATGTTAGCGGGAAAAGAAGCAGAGGAAGACCGAGAAAAACATGGCACGATCAGGTATGCCAAATACTTGAAAGTGGTCAGGTTAGGAGTCGTAACAATCGGCGGGTATGTATGAGGAGATGCATGAACGTGGAAGAGGCGAAGAATGTTTGCAAGGACAGAGTGGTGTGGCGCTCTATTCTCTCTGCCTACCCCTGCGGGGAAGCGGCGTGATGGTTAGTTAGTTAGTTTTAACGTTCATATTCAAAATAATCTGCCAAAACTCGCAAAGTTAGGAATAAAATGGAGTAGAAAAATCAATACTTTTGCGAAACTCGCTATGCCGATCACTTAATCTAAAATCTCTCAATTAAGCTCAAATCGGTAGAAGATTTTATCTTCAATCGATTTCCGCTATTAGGAGTAGGTATTCATATATTTCATATTTTGGTGACGATAAATTCACAGGAGAATTTAACCCCTTCCGGCCGTTTTATTACTTATTTTGTAGCTGTCCTTTTAAGGGCACTATATTAGTAGCTTTTTTTGTCCGCCTCCGTAGTGTTATGGTCAGCGCGCTCGGCTACCGTTCTGGAGGTCCCAGGTTCGATTCCCAGAGGGGGTCTAATAAATATAAAATGAGTTTTTCACTCTAATATTTATTAAATATTGCCCTCGACTGGTACCTGAAGCGGAGGGCTGATCACCTTTCTTTCGTGTGTTAACGATCAAGATAACACTGCGTTTTTATGATGCAGTGCCCTATGCACCATTGGGGTGCGGATAAGGGTTCGAATGAATATTAGTAGCAAATTTTTTGTTGTTGCTTTTTTTGGTCTACAGTTTACTCGGTCTTCAGTGTGATATTGCCAAACAATTCAATAGTTGTTAGTGAGTTACATACAATTATTCATTTATAAGATTCCCTTTATTATTGTTGTAAATTAATTTTATAGAAACAGTCACCAGTAAAAAAAAACTAATTAACGAAAAAACTTTTTTTTACAGTTATGTTATTGAGTTTCATAATAAACTTTATACATTTGCTTGAGATAAGTATACTCATTTATATACATCGATACTAGCATGTTCATAAGTAAATCTGTTCAGACGCGCTCAGAGCACGCCTCTTTCAACCGCGCTGCAGGTAGCATGCTCAAAAATCGAACTGATAACGATTTTTGAGCATGCTTATTTCTAGTAAAGTACGTACACCAATGCTTCTAAGTATCAATTGCTCAATAATAGCATACTTCTGTGCTAATATTGAGCTCGTGTACCTAGACCTTAATGTCATTGTCAAGTGTCTAGCGTGCACTGAGATGCATCTCTTTGCTCTTATCCTGGGAATCTGTCCAAACAAATGAGTTTATGGCCGTTTTAATTTAAACTACATTGTTTATCGTCGCCTGTCATCCTTTATTTTTTCTTTCTTGATCACCAAATTAATTTTGACGCAGTGACTCCCACGCTGACCATTATTTTCAATTCTGGTATAATAAAATGATAACTGGGCTTAACTTGACGGTTGACAGTAGCGTAGAGATGGCTGTCTTGAATGCGTGTCTTTTCGTAGGAGTCACATCGGCGTTCCTCAAGGTTCGAATCTATGCCCTTTTAAATTATTGTCATTTATCTTAATTTTGATAGAGATGTTTCTGGTGAATGGTAGTAGGATGGAAAATTAATAGGATATATAACATCGCACTAACTATCTTCGCTTCTATTACACCCATATATCGCTCACTCCTTTCAACAACGTCATATATCAAAAATCGTCAATTTCCAATTGTGCATGTTTTCGGAATACCCAGAAAATGTACTATATCCCAACAAAAGCGGTATATTTTTAACATAATATTTACCCGCTACAGGGCAGAAAGTGTTGTTTTTGCATTTTGAAGAAAAGGTATTGTTTAATTATTTTTTCAAATGTACTAAATATTTTTCAAATGGAGAAAAAAAAATCAGGTTTTACCTTAAAGATCTGTTGCACATTAAAAAGTTCAAAAAGTGGCTTGATATTTTTTTTAAATACATTTTATTATATTTTTAAACTTTAAATACGATCCCCTGATAAATCATGTTTTTTTTATATATGACGTTGTTGAAAGGAGTGAGCGATATCTCTTCATTCGTACCCGCCGGTTATTCCGACTCCTGACCTGACCACTTCATTTTTTTAAACTACTTGATCATAAAGTTTTCTTCGGTCTTCCTCTGCCTCTATTACCATCCACATTCAGTTCATAAATTTGTTTAACTGCTTTTTCTTCATTCAAATTCACAAACGTACTGCCTAAATAGTTCTTAAGAAAAATAGATTTAATAATATACAAAAAATGAGAGAAGAACAAAACTGGTTATCTATAAAAAGAGATTTAAATTAAATAAACTGATCTTTATACATATTTTTTTTAACGATAAATTACCAAAATATTTTAAGGATAAAATAGTTTTAAACAAAAATTGTCATGAACATATTACTAGAAATAAGGATAAAATAAGAGTACCATTGTTGAAAAAAACCGAGTCGCAAAATTGTTTGATCCATAAAGGTTTGAAAATGTGTGATGATATGCCTGAATGTATGAAGAATGAAAAAAGTCTGAAAGAATTTAAAAATAAATGATTTGTTTACTGTAAGGAGATGTACATAAATATATGGTATATTTAGATGATGTAAATTAAGTGTAAATAATAGTTTATATTAGTTGTAATATATGCTAACTTAAGAAATAAAAAAATATACAAATTCATCTACCTGTTCCAAAATTTCCCCATTTACTACTACATATTTCACACCCAGATCTACATTCATCTCTTTCAAAAACAATGGACTTGAAAGAAAAATACTTAAGATTTACCAACATTGATCTGCAAATCACTTTCCTTGCACACATTATACACCTTTGTCACCAGTGCGTGAGTGTATTCCATCATGATGATTAGAACACAAGAATGTCGGCACAAGACGAAGCAAAAAGAGCTGATGGAAGCTGTTCTCCGAGAGCTATTTTCACAACTACCTATGTATATATATTTCATAACTAGTTTTTAATGCTGCTGAAACGGAACGTTTGGAATTACTGATGAGTTTATGGGGAGAAATGAAAGAAAGCCTTGCTTGTTCTGCAGAAAACTAGCTTCCATCTAAGGAGTGTCTGATGATAATTCAAAACTTGTATGTTCTTCAAATTGACACTGAGAATCTTAATCGTTTGGTGGATGTTCTGAAAGTGAAATATGATGTTGTTGGTTTTTTGTAATCATTTCATAGCGTAATACAAGTGTATAAAATGATTCTACTCAACCCAGACGACGACAGGCCGTTAACCCTATAAACGTCTGGACTTAATTTTTTTAATTTTATTAATATTATTACATTTTTTTTTTTAAATTTAATTTATTTATTAAGCCCTTGTGCTTGGAGAGGAACTTTTTTTGTTGATTTTTTTTACAAAATACATATATAAATAAAACATAATAGTTGCTAAATATACAAAACATTTCAAATATAACGTTTCTACCTCTCTAATAAAGTAGATACTTGTGTTTAGAGACGGAGCTCGTTTTACATTTTTTATTAAAAAACAAAGTAAATTAATATTATAATTAAAAATAAACGATTTTTTTTAAAATCCTTGTTTATGCTTACGCGTGACTAGTTATTTGCAAGTGTGTAAGAAAAAAAACTATAAAAATCGCGTGATGTTCCCCCATTCGTTTCGAGTTTGCGAAAGTTTAGCTAAGTCAATCGTAAAACAGCACTTCTCTACGCCTGTGTTCTAAGCTATCGCTCTCCCGCTATTACTGTTGCCGCTAACTGTGGCCATTAGGCCGTGTTTAGTTTATGGGGATATTATGTCGCCCGGTTTTTGAGGAATGGTCCTCCGGCACGACCCGCTCGTATTATTATATTTTGTCACTACAGGATGACGAGTATTATGACCCTGGCAATTTTCCACTCTGGTCTCTGAGATAATCGTGATTGTTTTTCTCGTATCCTGGTATTTAGACAGCCTTGTCACTTTCGGGATGACCTCTGTAATTGTCGTTCGTCTTCATCAGCGGAGGTGACAGGATTTGTCAGGAATTCGACCGCGATACCGACTCAGGTTAGACGTCCTAGGGCGTCGATACTGTTGGTCAATCGTTAAGACAATTTGTGCGGCGTCGAAACTCCTACGGCTCGAGTTAGTACATCGCTCACTCCTTTCAACAACGTCATAAATCAAAAATCGTCAATTTTCAGTTGTGCATGTTTTTGGAATTCCCAGAAAATGTACTTTGTCCCAGCAATAGCGGCATATTTTAAACTTAATATCTACCTGCTACAGGGCAGAAAGTGTTGTTTTTGCATTTTGAAGAAAGGTACCTATTGTTTAATTATTTTTTAAATATACTAAATATTATTCAAATGGAGAGAAAAACATTCAATTTTACCAAAAAATATCTGCTGCACAGTAAAAAGTGCAATAAGTGGCTTGATATTTATTTTTAATACATTTTATTAAATTTTTAAATTTTAAATACGATCTCCTGAAAAATTAAGTTTTTTTTTAGATATGACGTTTTTGGAAGGAGTGAGCGACACGATATCAGTACAAAGCTTAAATCTATTGAAATAAAAACATTTTTAATTTAAGTTTTATTTGGAAACTACTTCTAAATAAATAAAATAATAATAGTATTTACCGAGTAAATCGAAATTGGACAGATTTTACTACAAAGTGACACCCGAATAAATTAAAACACTTGCATAAGACCCGTTTTGAGTTTATTCATGTAAACATGACTAGTTTAGAGAACATCTGTAGTTCTCGAAAATAGTCCTGTTTATACCAGAAAGTGGTCTAAAAGATTTTTTAGTCCAAATTATTAAGATAAACTGCTATTCGACCTTCTCAATGTCTCCAAAATGCCTTGAAACTTTCTTCTACGCGTGTGAAACTTCGTCCAACTATCGAGTTTTGATATCGCACCAAAGTTGTTGGTTTACGCAAAAGTTGGTGGTTGTGAGGGCTAATCGCTTCCGAAGTTAGATAACTGCTTTATTAGGAATCTAGTACCTGGCACCGCAAGAACGTTTGCCAATTATTTACACGTATTATGAATTCGAGGATTCGTTTGTGTAGGGCAACACGCAGACATAATTAGACGTATGTATTTTAAGTAAAGACGTAGGTTTTTTCTCTCTCAATATATTGGGGTTCTCTGTACTGAATTCAGAGACAATTTTTTCGTGCTCCTCTTTCTAGTGCAGGTTTTCAATGGCTTTTAGTGGAAGAGAAGATGACGATAAACCAAATTTAACATCATTATCAAACAAGAAGTTTAATTTTTTAAAGTTTTATTTTATTCATTTAGTATAGTTACATTTTTAAAAAATATAATTTGATAGAATTTCTATACATATATACATATGGCAAACTTATGACTTTAGTTTCGCTGTGTCTCTCCAAAAAAAGAGACAGAGCTCCTTAAATTCTGTCGTGGTATTCTCTTGGTATTTTCATTAGCTGCACGAAACACCCGGCCAGTGTTGGGTAGACATAGGGCGTTTGTGCACTACGCGGAATTATACCGTCCGGCACGTCAGTTAGCGTTTTAAAACCACGATTGGCTTGGATTGGCTTGTGCTTTTGTCCATCTTTCTTCGGATCGGAGCTCTTGATTGGTGAGTGAACACGTTGCGCGTAAATTCGATGACGCTATCTTGTCGTAGTCGATTTCATTTAAATGTGTGTGTGACATGTGATACTTTACTGGTATTGCTATCCCATACAAGTACCTTCACAAAATATTGGTACAGGCCCTATGTTAACCCATTGTGTGTCTTTATGGATATATATATATATATATATATATATATATATATATATATATATATATATATATATATATATATATATATATATATAAATATAAATATGTATATATATATACATATATATATATATATACATATATATGTATACATATATATATATATATATATATATATATATATATATATATATATATATATATATATATATATATATATATATATATATATATATATATATATATATATATATATATATATATATATATATATATATATATATATATATATATATATATATATATATATATATATATATATATATATATATATATATATATATATATATATATATATATATATATATATATATATATATATATATATATATATATATATATATATATATATATATATATATATATATATATATATATATATATATATATATATATATATATATATATATATCGCTCACTCCTTTCAAGAACGTCGTAAATAAAAATCAGTTGTGCATGTTTTCGGAATACAATGCAAATAATAAATCTAATCTGCTCTCTACCAGTTAAAATTCACAGTTAACCCAATTCGATTTTAAACTAATTTTTCGTCATCAGTCTACTTCAAATGGACTATAGTCGCGAACGTATACTGACCACAGATTACATACAGGTTATGGTCACCATTGGTATTGCACACGCGTCGCCATAGCCCGCCCCGCGTATCGATTGCCGGCTTGTTGCAGGCTGTAGACCCGTCCCTAGGTCAGTGTTAGCGTGCAGACGTTACGTTACTCATTCTACTGAAATCAATAGCAAGGGAATCGTCGCAAATACTTCTTTGAATCAATCAAATGAATTTTAAAATGTGTATGGATCGTGAATGTTAGATATATCATCTCCATTTAAAAAAATATGTTACCGAGGAATAAAATAAGAAAAACCTTATTTTTTGACATCTCATCAAAGATGAAGAAGAATATGGAAGTCTGGGCATTTACGGGGCTGACGACCGTCATAGGCTGGTTTACGTGATCACTTTCCTTTTCCTTCCTGCAAATTCTATTTTTTATACCATACCCTTACCCTTTTACTCCCTTCCTCACACACACAATCCCACACTTTTTTTTTAAAATCTTTTAATGTTTTAATAGTTATTATAACATTTATGCGGAATTGTTTAATTTGCTTTATTTTTATTAATGTAACTATTTTTGTTAATGTAATGTAATGTTTGTTATTGTTAATGTAACTTTTGCTTATTTTATACTTTTTTAAATGTAAAGCTGTACAATTCCCGAACAAATAAAAAAAACATGATAAAAAGTAATATTGTTCAGTATAGCGGTAGCTCTTCCTACAGGCATAACATCGGCAGGTTGGTCCTGTATATACATAGGAATGTGAAACAATCTATGCCGATGCTGTCTTAGGTAACAATCGGGAACATACAGACCAATGCTCCGGATAATTTCAGGATTATCGATCATACCGCGCAACAATCGATCAAAATGCGTAATCAAATACACATCCCTTCCTTTCTTCATCCGTCATTTTCATACATATCGCTAACTCCTTTCAAGAACGTCATAAATCAAAATACTTGATTTCTCAGGAGAACGATTTTAAAGTTTAAAAATATAACACAATGTATTAAAAATAAATATCAAGCCACTTATTGAACTTTTTACTGTGCAACAGATCTTTTTAGGTAAAACCTGAAGGTTTTTTCTACATTTGAAAAATATTTAATTTATGTATAAAAATAATTAAACAATACATTTTCTTCAAAATGCAAAAACAACATTTTCTGCCCTGTAGCGGGAAAATATTAAGTTAAAAATATGCCTCTTTTGCTGGGATATAGTACATTTTCTGGGCATTCTGAAAACATGCACAACTGAAAATTGACGATTTTTGATTTTTGACGTTCTTGAAAGGAGTGAGCGATATACCACTTATAACGTTGTTTTAAAATGCCAGTACTTACCATAGCTCGCTATCGTTATTATTATTTTTAATTAATCAAAGCATCTACGTGGATCTACTTATTAGGTAAGTTCTAGATACGAGTGCAGCACTCGAATCGCGTCAAAAGTTTTTATTTGTAATATTTTCAGTTTTCTTGAAGTGAAGTGGGCCCCAAACACTCGAGGAGCACTCGAGTTTCGGTAGATAAGAGGGTATGAAGTCGACGAGTTGAAATTCTAAAGAACACGATTAAAAATTTAGAGAAAAAACAGCGAACTAACGTACATCAAAGAGCTGGCAAACATTTCGAGAAATACGTTTTTCTGTAAAGAAAAATTCTTGTATTATTCATTAATTCGGCATTAACTTTGTGGAATGACATGTTGATATATTATTCATTGTGGAATGACATGTTGATATATTATTCATTGTGGAATGACATGTTGATATATTATTCATTGTGGAATGACATGTTGATATATTATTCATTGTGGAATGACATGTTGATATATTATTCATTGTGGAATGACATGTTGATATATTTTTTTAAATTAAACACTTGTATAATACCACTTAATGAGTTTTATTTTATTTTTTGTCCGCCTCCGTAGTGTAGTGGTCAGCACGCTCGGCTACCGTTCTGGAGGACCCGGGTTCGATTCCCAGGGGGGGTAAGAATAAATATGAGTGATTTTTTCACTGTAATATTTATTCAATATTACCCTGGACTGGTACTTGAAGCGGAAGGCTGATCACCTTTCCTTCATGTGTAAACGATCAAGATAACACTGCGTTTATATGACGCAGTCCCCTATGCACCATTGGGGTGCGGATAAGGGTCTTATTATTATTATTTAATTTTTATTTTTTGATGTTGAAAACAGATGTTTTCATATACAGGTGAAAAGTAAAACTAGTTTAGTAATGGTAAATCTCCATCCAATGCTTCTTTCGACACCGGATATTTCAAACCCTTATCCGCACCCCAATGGTGCATAGGGCACCGCATTATATAAACACAGTGTTATCTTGATCGTTAACACGCGAAGGAAAGGTGATCAGCCCTCCGCTTCAGGTACCAGTCCAGGTTAATATTGAACAAATATTAGAGTGAAAAAATCACTTTTATTTATTTGACCCCCCCCTGGAAATCGAACCCGGGATCTCCAGAACGGTAGCTGAGCGGGCTGACCATTACACTACGGAGGCGGACACCGGATATACTCAATATATATATATATATATATATATATATATATATATATATATATATATATATATATATATATATATATATATATGTATATATATATATATATATATATATATATATATATATATATATATATATATATATATATATATATATATATATATATATGTATGTATATATATATATATATATATATATATATATATATATATATATATATATATATATATATATATATATATCAAACCTGTCATGGGCTGGTTTAGGTGGTTACTAGATGATGGGTGGGTGGTCCACACTATTTAAAATTTGGAACTGAGCAATACGCAGCTTATTTAGCACAATGATTAAGGAAACACTTGTTTTTTAACCACTTGAGTTTAATTAAAGACTTCTAGTTTCGGAAGCTAAACTTCCATTGTCAGGTCTGAATAATAACTCATAAACAAGTATATTATTTATTGATTCGGCATTAACTTTGTGGAATGACATCATTATCGTATAAAAATTAAACACTTGAATATACCACTTTATCGAGTTTCATTTCTATTTACGACTAGTTTCGAAAACGACAGATGTTTTCATCTTCTGGTACAAATTAAAACTGTTTTAATTTGTACCAGAAGATGAAAACATCTGTCGTTTTCGAAACTAGTAAAAAAAAATAAAACTCGATAAAGTGGTATATTCAAGTGTTTTAATTTAAAAAACAAGTGTTTCCTGAATCATTGTAACATGTCTTAATATAATAAAAAAGCAACCCTAACCGCACCCCAATGGTGCATAGGGCACTGCTTCATATGAACGCAGTGTTATCTCGATCGATTACACATGAAGGAAAGGTGATCAGCCCTCCACTTCAGGTACCAGTCCAGTGTAATATTGAATAAATATTAGTGTGAAAAAATCACTTATATTTATTAAACCCCCCTGGGAATCGAACCCGGGACCTCCAGAACGGTAGGCGAGCATGCTGACCATTACACTACGGAGGCGGACAAAACATGTCTTACCAAATAAAATAAATAAAATACTTATTTTGCACCATGTATACCTTAAGAACTTCTTTAGATCTCACATCCTATCTTCTTTAGAATCTCCATCTCTCTTTTCATATCGCTTCAATCTCTAATTTCCTTCACTACCCCCCTTTTCTCTTTCTCTCTTTTTCTGTATTCTTCATTCGCCGCTGGCATCTCTCTACCGCGTGAATTATTCATGTCGTCATCTTCCCGGCGAATGCGACCGTCTTCCTCTTCGAAATGGCCTTTCACATCCTATCTCCGGCTTTAGGGTGACCAAGATTGCGCACGTGAAGGAACTGCTTGCGCACTTACGTTTTTTTAAGAGAAATGTAATTTATTATATTTCGACATGCGGAGGCACAAACAGATCTACATAAAGAAGAAGAAGAAGAAGAAGAAGAAGATAATTAAAAAAAAATCTTCTTCTTTCTGTGCACTTCTAACGAAGATCGGCGATCATCATGGCTATCTTCAATTTTTATGCTGCAGCTCGGAACAGAGATTTGGTGCTTCTGCCAAATCATTGCTTCTGCAAAACCATATTTTTTTTAAATTTATTAAAATACTTTAAAATAATACTTTTCCCGTGAGCCTAAGCGGCTCATTATAAAAAATAGGTATCGAATTGTGGTAGAGTGGGTTCGAGCCGAGAAACTCTGACTCAAGAGTCCGCGACACTGACCACGGGATCACAACCCGGCACACTGTACACACATTATACACACATTATACATACTTATGCAAGTTGTGTAGTTTGTCCTATTTCTTCTTCTTCTAAACCTTATTCGCAGTCAATGGTGCATAGACCACTGAATCATATAGAAACAGTGTTATCTTGATCATTAATGACACAAAGGAAAGGTGATGAGCTCTGCGCTTTAGATACCAGTCCAAGGTGACGTTTAATAATTGTTTGTGTGAAATATCACCAATATGTATTTTGATTCTCCTTCTTTTTCGGAACTCCTACTTATATCATTAATCTCACGACACTGTACATGTGAGTTCACAACAGCCATCTGTGGTTGGTTTGAGAAAGCTTTTATTTAGCAGAGATTATTTTTAACCGATGTCTTAAACTCTGTAAATACCCAAACATCCATAATCTTCTTCGTCTATGTTTAGATGTCAAAATGTAAGCTTTTGATGTCAAATTATCAAATTTATAAGAGCTATAAATACCCAATACACAACCAAATTTGTACACTGATTGTCTTTAAATAATCGAATCCAAAAATCGAATATTCTAACAATTTATTTTAATTAGTAGTTAAGTAATTCGATCACCCATGTCTATTCATACTCTCGTAATAAATTCTCCCATATTTATTGTCTATATTTTTTCGTACATCGCTCACTCCTTTCAAGAACGTCATAAATCGAAAATCGTCAATTTTCAGTTGTGCATGTTTTCTGAATGCCCAGAAAATGCACTATATCCCAGCTAAAGCGGCATATTTTTAACTTAATATTTACCTGCTATAAAGTATTATTTTTGCATTTCGAAGAAAAGGTATTGTTTGATTATTTTTTTAAAAATACCAAATATTTTTCAAATGGAGAAAAAACATTCAGGTTTTACCTAAAGAGATCTGTTGCACAATAAAAAGTTCAGTAAGTGGCTTGATATATTTTTTTAATACATTGTATTATATTTTCAAACTTTAAAAACGTTCCCCTGAAAAATCAAGTATTTTGATTTATGACGTTCTTGAAAGGAGTGAGCGACATGATCAAAAAAACTAATTAAAAATATGACCATCATACACTTCCAAATTACGTAATCACTAAACGATTTATCTACTATCTTTTTATCATCATGTTTTTCTATTCTTATCGTACATAGACTTACCTACAAAGCTATTTTATTTAATTATTAAATTATACAGATTGGATAAATTAGACAATTGGCCTTGTTTGACGTGACAATGTGTGAGCGATTATAATAATTTTCTTCGTGTGGAAAATTCGTCATTTAACTATTACATAAGCACATAGAACTAAACGAACTAATGGAATGGAATGTTTAATTATATTTTAATTTAATCCTTAGTGCAGTGATAAGCTCGTTCGGGTACCGTACTGGAGGTATCGGGTTCAATTCTCAGGGGGGTCAAAATAAATTCATTCTTAAAATTAAAATTAAAATTGCCATGTCTAGTAATAATTATATCTACATACATAATTAATTATATCTACATACTTAAATAAATTCTTTCTTAAAATAAAAATAAAAATTGCCATTTCAATAAATTCTCCCTTCCCAGAAAATAAATATAAGGGTACATACCTACATCCCCCACTACCTAATGAACAAACCAACCTTATGTCTTTGCTACTGCTAAACATATTTAAATAGACTATTACTGTACATCATCTCTCTCTATGTAAACGCTTGCATGATGCGTTATTGATAAACTAATAATTACATCTACATAATTACTTATATAAATTCTTAAAAATAATATTACCAACAATTGTACTAAGCTTTAAAATATTAATTCTCTAAAATATGGCCATGTCAATAAATTCTTCCTTTCCCAGAAAATAAATATAAGGGTACATACCTACATATTTATTACCCATTAGCTACTGTTGTCTCCCATAAATTATTGCTGCACGTGTTAAAACTGTCACTTAAAATTGTATAGCTACATAAGGACCGTAGTCCATTTGATCTTCACATTCGTTTGATAATGCCCTAACAAAGTGAAACAATTGTCACAATATAATTTTTATTTGTTTTTGTTAATAAAATACAACTTAGTAGACTCAAAAAAATCTGTGTGATTTAAAATTAATACATAAATTAAATATGGGTGGTTTGCACTCCTCTATTAGAGAAATACCTCGTTATATAATTGAAATGTAACTTTGTTTTATCACTAGAAATAATCGCTATTAATATTTTATTTTAACTTAATTATAATGTCTACCGGCTTCGAAGCTAACCGCTTCTTTATCAAGACTGATTAATAATTAGTCTTGATAAAGAAGAATCAAAATGTGATACGAAAAGATGAACAAGAAGTTGAATAAATGATTAAATATTTTATTTATTGTTTCGGCATTAACTTTGTGGTAAGACATGTTACAATGATTAAAGAAAACACTTGTTTTTTACCATATTATTTTTTAACATCTCATCAAAGATGAAGAAGAATATGGAAGTCTAGGCATTTACGGGGCTGACGACCGTCATCGGCTGGTTTAAGTGATCACTTTACACACGTGTAACATTCACCAATTCTACCCATTATTGACAACCACACTACTCAAATTCTTGGAAGTTCTATATATATATGAACCAATTTAGAAACCTTGTTCTTGAATCGCTAGAACTTCACTAGAGACATCTATTGGTGAGATGTAAAGAAGCTTTTTATTAAGCAGAAACTCTTATATTAGTATGTGAGGTCCGAATCCTGGATTATAATCACACACATGAGAAACGCCAGAAATTGGAGATAATCCAGATTTTGTGTATTTGGACACGCTCAAAATGTTTTTTACCACTTGAGTTTTATTATAGACTACATGTTTCAGAAGTTAAACTTCCATCATTCAGGTCTGTATAATAACTGACAATACTTATTATACAGACCTGAATGATGGAAGTTTAACTTCTGAAACATGTAGTCTATAATAAAACTCAAGTGGTAAAAAACAAGTGTTTTCTTTAATCATTGTAAATGATTAAATAATATTCGTAGATGAAATTATTAATTTAATTTAACTTTTGATAAAATTATCTCTGACATGCGCTGTAGCGGGGAAGCTGAGTGGAGGATAAAGAGGCTGGCGATCATCTCACATGTTGTAACGCACGAAGAAAAATATGAAATTGGTTATCAATAACTGTGGAAGTCTGAACGATCCCTTGCTTACTTATTTTTAACTAATGTACAAATTTAATTAACAACTTAATTGAATCGCAATAAGGGAATCCTCCCTAACGATACCAATATCGAGATTAAAGTGTATTATTTAATATTTTTATTATATTATTAAATAAAAAAATAAAAAAATATTTATTTTGCTGCCCGAAACCATTAAGATTTCCAGGAGTGATCAGGTCTTTAAGAACAGTGTCCGTCAATGGTTACTTTACATTGGAAGGGACAAGGTGGAAAGTGAATAAATTAAAGTCCAGGTGTAATTATCACATTGAAAAACCTTAAACTATAAATTATTTTTGTATCTCCTGTATGTTATGTTTATAATCTAATCATTAAAAAAATATATATTCGTATATATATTAAAAATTAAAAAAAATATATATATATAAACTTTGTATTACCATGATAATATTCGGCTCAACACAGGCCATGCCTAAAGAGCCGTAATACGTATAATAAATGTGTATATGAAATGAATATGTATATTGAATGTATCTATGTATTATGAAAATAAATAAATAAATAAATAAAAAATAAAAATAAAAATAGACCCAACTTATGGTCACATTATCCAAGACGATTCAGGAACCGGTTCCGCGAGGAGTCGTTTGAACCGGTTTGAAGGATAAAAGACGCCGAATGGTAAAGGCGCCTATTATGCCCGTTTACGTAACTGCTGATTGCATATCTCCGGAGTGCAGCGGTTAGCGCGTCTGGCTACCGTGCACGAGCTGCCGGGCTCGATCCCGGCGGGGTCAAAGTGAATAATGTGATTCATTCGCTCTTTATGTTTGTTCAAATTGTCATAGTGCACTGGCATCTAATTGATGACTTTTAACGTTTTATTTATTATTTCGGCATTTACTTTGTGGTAAGACGTGATGATATAATAAAAGAAAACACTTGTTTTTTTACCACTTTGAATTTTGACTGAATGTTGCTAACTGATGGCTTATGATTTACACAGGCTATTGCAACGGGTGAAGTATGCCATTTTTTGATTTATGGAGAATATATATAAATATATTGCCTCTTCTACATTCATGCATCTCCTCATACATACCCGACGATTATTACGACTCGTGACCCGGCCGCTTTCAAGTATTTGACATACCTGATTGTGCCAAGTTTTCCTCGGTCTTCCTCTGCTTCGTTTATATATATATATATATATATATATATATATATATATATATATATATATATATATATATATATATATATATATATACATATATATATATATATATATATATATATATACATATATATATATATATATATATATATATATATATATATATATATATATATATATATATATACATATATATATATATTTATATACACAGCTCAACATAGATGAAGAAGAATATGTATGCAAGTCTGGGCATTTTCATAGGCTAGTTTAAATGATCACTTTACTCACGTGTAACATTCGCCAATTCTACCACACATGATCGACAACCACACAACTCAAATTCTTGAAACTTCTCGATATATCACGCTCGTAATACAGTGTTTGCGTCACAATATTTTTTTTTGGAATCCTCACCGAAGACGGTTAGTTTTTTCATCCACTTTTTTATTCCGTGCGTGAAACAATTACATGATTTTTTTATGAAGTCCTATCTGTTATAATGACTCATCCCACAACATATTATGCACATATATATTTTTTTAATAGTACTTACTTTTGCTTTTAAGAATCCACCCTTATTTTTCTGTGACCTATTTTAATAGTTTGAGATGCGCAGTAGTAAAATACTCTTGCCTATAAAAATAAACAGATTTTAATAGAAAATTTTCCGTAGAAATTAGAGCGTAAGGCCCATTATACGATAAATAGCAACTGTTTTTCTTTAAACTCCGGTAACATATCGCTCATTCCATTCAAGAACGTCATATATCAAAACTCGTCAATTTTCAGTTGAACTTGTTTTCGGAATGCCCAGAAAATGTACTATATCCCAGCAAAAGAGGCATTTTTTAACTTTATATTTACCCGCTACATGGCAGAAAGTGTTGTTTTTGCATTTTGAAGAAAATGTATTGTTTAATTATTTTTTTTAATATACTAAATATTTTTCAAATGGAGAAAAAACCTTCAGGTTTTACCTTAAAAGATCTGTTGCACAGTAAAAAGTTCAATAAGTGGCTTGATATTTATTTTAAATATATTGTGTTATATTTTTAAACTTAAAAAACGTTCTCCTGAAAAATTAAGTTTTTTGATTTATGACACTCTTGAAAGGAGTGAGCGATTTGACGTAAATGAACGTTTTGCTTTAAATACCGTTTTTGTATTTAAAAAAATCAGTTTTTCTTAGAAAGAAATACAGGTATGATTTTGAAAAGAAAAAGTTTTTAAAAAATAAATAAAAAAATTTTTTCAGTGCATATTAAACAAAAAGAGTCAAATACCATCCCAATCCAAAAAAATGGATATGTCCGAATTCTAAAATCGCCGATTCAATTGTGAACGTAAATTGGGGTGTGTCGCAGAATTCTACAACAAATTAATTACGTAATAATATAAAATTACACGACTACGTTATATTTTCAAGGGCGTTATCGCGTGTTTCAACGCTAAACAGGAAGTCTTGTCACATGTCCGTTATACTAACTATCTAACTAACTGACCATCACGGCGCTTCGATGGCGGGATAGGCAGTGAGAATAGAACGCCATACCACTCTGTCTTTGTAATCAATCTTCGACAGGCAATCGGTAATCGTATTTTGTTGAATGTTTTCCGCAGATACTTTGTGGCACATTTTATAAACTTTATAAAATTATTTTAATTAAATTAAACTCTAAATTGAGTTTTATTTTTATTTACGACTAGTTTCGAAAACGACAATTGTTTTCATCTTCTGGTACAAATTAAAACTAAAAATAATAATTTTAATAATAATTTTATAAAATTAATTAACCTTGTTTTGACCACTTTTTTGATGAATACAATTTTATCTACCGGTTTCGACAAGAACCTTGTCATCATCAGGGTTTATTTTAATTAAAAAATTAAACTATTCTCACAAAAAACTTCCACACACTCCGTAAAAATCCTAAATAAACAGTGAACATTTAGGATTTTAGCGAAGTGTGTGGAAGTTTTTGGTGAGAGTATTTGAATGTTTTTAATGTTTTTGAATTCAAATAAACCCTGATGATGAGAAGGTTCTTGTCGAAACCGGTAGGTTAAATTGTATTAATAAAAAAAGTGGTGAAAACAGGATTAATTAATTTTATAAGGTAATCGTAATGTTTCTCAATGTTTCAAGGAGTGCTTTTACGAGTAGTATCATTAGCACATACATATATGTAATTAGTGTAATTGTAGGAACTCCATTGAAAGCATTGTCTTTTAACAAGACCAGGTCTGTCCAACCCAGAACCAGGCAGGCAGAACGGAGGCGTTTGAGATGTGGTGTTACAGGCGCATTTTAAGGATTCATTGGTCGGAACATGTAGGGAACAACGAGGTGTCAAGCAGGCCTGGGGAATCTAGATGCTTACCAAATAGAGTAACACAACAGCGAGCCAAATGGAAAGGCCATAATATAAGGCAACATTTTGTGAACAAGTATTTGGACACACTCAAAATGTTGTGAATAAATTATCTGGTCAAATTATAAGCTTAAATAATCAAATGAAAATGGCATTTTCTGGCGTTACTCGTGTCGCTCACTCCTTTCAAGAACGTCATAAATCAAAAAACTTGATTTTTCAGGAGAACGATTTTAAAGTTTAAAATATAATACAATGGATTAAAAATTAATATCAAGCCATTTACTGAACTTTTTACTGTGCAACAGATCTTTTTAAGTAAAACCTGAAGGTTTTTTCTCCATTTGAAAAATATTGTTAAGGCAAGTGTTGTTTTAGCATTTTGAAGAAATGGTATTGTTTAATTATTTTTTTAAATTTACTAAATATTTTTCAAATGAAGAAGAAACCTTCAAGTTTTACCTAAAAAAATCTATTGCACAATAAAAAGTTCAATATATATTTGATATTTATTTTTAATACATTTCATTATATTCTTAAACTTTAAAAACGATCTACTAAAAAATCAAGTTTTTTGATATATGACGTTGTTGAAAG